>NC_048910.1:5741240-5832174 GCF_011077185.1 Oxyura jamaicensis | reverse complement strand
CCCCCCCCACCCGCCCGCCGCGCCTGCTCCGCCGCCGCCGCCGTTCCCGCAGCAAATCTCGCGAGAGCCGCCCCCTGTCAGCCGCCCGCCGCCTCGCGCTTGCGCGCTCCCCTCGGCCGGAGGAGGGAGGAAGCTCGCGGCTCCGCGCATGCGCGGTGGTGGGCGGGGGGGAACCGTGAAGTGTTTGGTACCCCCTGTGAGGGTGCTCGGAGGTGGAACCCCTCAGCGAAGTATTTGCCTAATTTATCTGCGTCTCCAACTGCCTGTGAGGCAGGGCGGTCTGCAGCACTGCGTGGGGGTGGCAGGGTCTGGGGTTAACAGGGAGAAAGCCCCTGAGGATCATGGAATCTTAGAACCCTTACGGTTGGAACAGGCTTCCAGGGTCATCTGGTCCAACTGCCCCCTAAATACCCCGCTATCACCCGCTAAACCACCATCACTCACTGAACCATGTCCCCAAGCACCACGTCCAACCTTTCCTTGAACACCCTCAGGGACAGTGCCTCCACCACCTCCCTGGGCAACCCATCCCAACACTTGACTGCTCTTTCTGAGCAGAAATGTCTCCTCATTTCCAACCCAAACCTCCCCTTACCAACTTGAGGCTGTTCCCTCTAGCCCTATCACTGGTTATCTGTGACCAGACAGCGACCCTCAGCTCCCCACAACTCCCTTTCAGGTAATTGTAGAGGATGCAGCTGGAACAACCAGGGAGAACTGCCCCTAGGCAGGAACGCTGTGCTACCCGACCTGGGTTTGAACACAGCTTTCAGAGGATGTGTTCACACATCAAGTCCTGAGCACTGAACACAACTGGTAGAGCAGCAGCTGCCACCTATTCTGAGCTCTGATCAAGACACCCTTGCTGTAGGGAATAAAACTGATCACACTTTGCAATTACAACATGCACAGAGGGCAAAATTCAGATGGCACAGGCATCTAATTCCAGGGCTTAACTACATGACCCTCCTATCGCTCTTCTAGCTTTAAAAGGCTGTAATTACACTATGGTAAAACAGTTGCTTAGGTAAATATCAGGCCTCAATTCCTTGGTAAAGAGTACATAAAACATTCTCTTCTTGCTCTAGAGAGGAAAGTTAGCTTCTAAAAGAGAGGCTTTCTATAATGATTCCATCCCCCTGAAAGGAGGCATTCACACCAAGCAGGCTCCTACCACCCACCTGAAATAAGCGGTGATAGCCACAAGCCAACTATAGAATTTTGTTTTTAATAGCTTGCTCCTTATTCCCCCACTCCCTGAAACAATGGGGAAACTAGGAATGTGGGGTCTAATTATAGCACGTACCAGTTATCAAGATGTAAGCTGCAGAGATCACATCTCTGCTCATTTAAGCTTAGAATTACTCTGACCAAAGACTGGGTTCAACAGTACATCTTAGTCTGCCATACACAATTGTTATTTTGTTTTATGACAGTTGTGTATTTTCAGCCTTCAAATAAACCCACTTTTTTTTTAAAAAAAAATAAACCACCACTGGTTGATCTCCCCAGCTGTGCTCTGAAGGGGGTGGGGTGTCATGGTTTCATCCACACCAACATTAGCATAACATCAAAATGTATATGCTTACCTCATGCAATTCTGCTTGCAAACCATACTCTGCAAACATTGTCTGGTAACATGCTCATTCTAAATGCTTAAGCAGCCCGATAAAGATTCATGACAGGTTATTTTTGGATGAAATTTGTGCTTTAAACCCTTTGCAAGATCATTTTCTCCTTCTAATAGCATTGTATTTAAGAGGCTCTAATTTCTTCCCAGATTTGGATGTTAGGGGAAGGTATGAATTCTCCTAATACTTCATTCAAAAATTGGAAAGGGTAGAGAAAGAGAGCTATGGCAGTTGAAGATGTTACAAATATCTCAGACATTCTTTCTGCGGATGCAGAAGTGACTCAACTAGGATGACACAAAGACCGCTGAAATCAGAGCTAGATTCCAAGATACCTCAAGTCCCCAGTATTTCTTGCTTGAACAGACTTACTGAGTCTCTGGTTTCACATATGACCTCAAATGAAGGATTTAGAACTTCTTAGTAAACCTTCTGAAAGTTAAATAACATCTTCACAGAAAAGTTATAGCAGGTACTTTTAGCTGGACTTGAAAAGCCAGACATGGCTAACAGCTGCCAGCTGAACGATAGCTACTTTAAGAGGCTGCAGCTGCCTGACTAGAAGGGCAGTCCTAAATGACCAAACAAGCAACAGATTTTAGTAATAGAGATCAAAGTGCTATAGAAAGATACTCTTGATAAAGAAGTTGCTGATATACTTGTTTGTAAACCAATTAATGTAGATGCCCCCCCCTCCTTGCCAACAAGTTAATGCTTTAGAAATATATACACCTTACTGTACAAATACGGTGCAGCTTCACAGCAGCAAAAGCTGAAATCCCAGCATAGCTGCAAGCAAGGGTGAAGAGACAGGCATTGTTTTGCTAGAGGATCAATTTCAAATCATTTCTGTAGTCTAGGAATAGCTTGACTTTTCTATGACCATTTGTGGTGATAAAATCAATCTAAGAGTAGTTCTGAGTATTTTAAGAAGTTGTAAGAAAAAACTTGGTGTCTGACATTTCTTTTGGATCCTTTTTTAAACACCTCAGAGCAGTCTTGGGATAGAAATGTATGATTTTTGCTATTAATAGATTCAAGGAAGCTTTATTAGAAGCTTTATTTTTGCATTAGTAGCCATTTAAGGTTTAAAATTGCTGCTTGGTATGTTTATATTAATACAGTATTACTGACCAAAGACAGTAGTTACTGATGACATGAAGTTTAATGCTAGCAACAGCAGTTACGTTAATGGCAGTGTTACTGAACACAAACCATAGTGGTATCTGCCTTACCACACCACCATCTTTAACCTATGCTGCATTAATAATGTCTGTGGCCTTGCCATGGAATTTAATCATTGTGGAAACTTGTACATTATTAGGATGCAGAAATCACACTGTCATCTGGAGGTTACTATTTCTAGTGCCACAGCAAATGCATGAACTTTGCATACACCTTAACGTAATACTCCTCCAGACAAGCAAATGTGATATGTACTAACAGACAATGCACACATTCCTTATTTTTGTCACCATCTTAGTGCTACTGGATGCAGTAAGTGTACTTCCTTGTAGAGCTGATGCAAGAAGCCAAGTACTAACCAGGAAGATATTCTAGACTTTCTTCTCATTCAAAGGAATAAAGAAGTGACCTCTCATTCCTGCTTGCTGAGATCATCAACACACACAGCTTCAAAGGTGGTTTTGAAAACTAAGCATCAGAGCTTAAATTGGAGCCCAGGGGCCTCTGCCTCAAACAAAAGAGCAACTGGGAGCTATTGGGAGTGCTACTGAACTTAGAGAGGGTTCATAGTCAGAAAATATTTGCTCTAGCTTTGATTCATATCTGTTCTCTCTATTGCCAAACAAGTTAAAAGCTTGTGAACTGACACGGTAATGAAAGAATGAGCTAGTGTGGTCTCTATGTTCCACAGACATCATGAGCAAAGTTAACTACAGCAGAATCTTTCTGGTGATAGTGAAAGACTGTTGGGGCTCAAGAAAGCTATCATCTCTCAGATGGAGCAGAGACTTCAACGAGGAAAATCCAAGCCCGAGTGGAAAACAACACATAGGATCCTTAATTTGTACAGCCATAATTTGTAGATGTTAACTTGATGGGAAGTTGTGTGAGTCAAATTCTTTCAGGTTTCTAATCACTCTAAAAGAGAAATCTAACATCTGAGTACATTCTCTCTGGCAGTGTCAGAGAGAATATGGGGTGGGTGTAATTGCCTTAAGCATGAGTAAGAACCACTTGTTGGTTGCTGGAATCAGACCACATCTCAGCTTTAACATGGGAACTTCAACTCTGGAAGCTTTGGTTAAATCCCTGCTTCATCAGTACTGTTCTTTCACAGAAAAGTCACCTTCTTGACTAACTTCAGAAATAATTTCTTTACAACTATGCGATTTAAGCCTACCTTCCACTGTATTTCAGCTTCTGTGCCTTCTGAACCACAGGCAGAGAACTTTCCTTCCTAATCAAGCTCTCCGAGATCTCTCACTTCATCCTTTCTGCAGTCTTCTCACTTCATCCTTTCTGCAGTCTTTATGTTTGTTCCTAGCCTCGTTCTCCTCAGACGGGAGAATATGCTATCATCGTGAACTACAATACAATAAACAATTGCCAATTTTAGGAGCTGTGTCTTTTGCAATGAGTTTATTTTCTAACTGATTCTGGCACAGTAAGCATAATTAAATACAATGCTAATATGCACCTTTCTTTCTCTGACGCATTTCCTGATTTCAAAGAACTGTAGTGACTTTTTTTCTGAAAGCAAAACCTTGACTGGCTCCAATCACCTTTAGAGCAAAAGTTCACATCATGATTCTGCATTATATTTCTGCAGTTCACAAAGCATCATGCTGTGTCTCGTTGTAGCTGTATATAAGCAGCCTGATGTACGAACCCAGAGAGAAAGCTTCCTCCCACTGCAAACTATTTAGACAATCTGCTACACGGAATGTAGAATAGACTTAGACAACTCAAGATAGTCCCGATCAATTTTCTGGCAAGCTGAAAATGTAATGCCATAAGACTGTTCTGGCAGCTGTGGGAGAATTAACTTGCTATATACCTCCAAGGAGCAGGACTAAAGTGGGTGCGGCAAATAGGGGAATGCCAGGAATGTAAGCACAGCAAGGAGGGAATGCTGGGAATGGGGCTGCTGAGATTTGTCCATGAACATCACCTTCCCACATCAACCCTAATGGTGGCCTCAGCCTGAGAAATCAAGCCTGGGACATTCACCATAAAAACCCAAACTACTCCACTCGCTAGATGTTTGGAGCTGAAGTCGCTTCATCAAACACCTAATGCAACAACAGAAATGAGAACGACTTGCTCTAGTGAGACTAAATACCTTGGGAAAGCCTAGCATCTAGGTTCTAGCCTGAAAGTCACACCACGTGCAACAAACCTGCAGACACTTACAGACAGAAATAACTGTTAGAATTGTCAATGAACAAGCTCGGCCTTGTTGGAGTCCACCAGATTTAACCAATATTAGCAGAGTTTATCAAAAAACAAAGAACGAGGTTTCTGGTGTAACTAGAATATTTCTTCAGATCTACCTGTAACGTTGTGAGAGAGTGCTAATAACAGGATCAGAAAGCAAAATTAAAAAACATCCAAATGTGTTTTCTGCAGCTATTCCTTGGAAAGCAGGATAGCAAACAGATTGAACAACTACTTCACTACATACTAAATACTTAGTTTCATTTTAGTTGGCAGTTGTGTTAGTGATAAAGGCAAAAATATCAAAGGGATATAGATGTCCATGCATACACACAAGACAAATATCCATATTCTGCAAATAGGGGAACGGAAGTAGGGAGCTTGTTCAAAGCCGTACAACAAACTAATGCCACAATGTTCAACAGCATTCAGAACAGAATTTGTAGTTCTTACAAGCCTTGCTGTAACTGTCGGCCACCTCTCCCTGTTCAGAAACCATCCAGCGTTCAGCTCTGGCTTTCTCACACATTTAAATGTTATCACAACTGTCTATTTCTGTGAATCTGTCCAAATGCAGTTAATAAGTGTTGATGCTTGTGACCCAGACAGAACAGCTGATCTGCCAAAACAGCCTCACGTTTCACTCAGTATAGATCTCAAGAGCACTTGTGAAGCAGCTTAATCACCACGCAACACAAACATGGACTGTTCTGACTTTTATAGACCAGGAGGAAAAAAGTTAGCTTAGACTCAAAAGTAGCAAAAAAAAAAAAGTCCAAACCAAAACCACCCAGGAGTCTCACAAGAAATCAGAGTAGTAGGGAGAATGTAATAAGAGCAGATTATCTTCCATACCACGTCTCTATGGTCACAAAGAAAGGACAAGACTGTTGTAAAAATTACTATGTAGTAAATGCTGCTCTACCTGGGAACTGTAATAGCCATTGCTGGCATTAAGAAATTAAACAATAAATGAGTCGGCTGGGGTCACCCAGAGCTGCTTAAGCTCTGAAAGAAATCTGTAAAAGGGAACCAGACCCAACTATAGTGTGCCATCTCCTTTTCTTTAGTACAAAAGGGCTTCTGCTTTCTTCCTACTCCCAATTCAGTCATCTGTCATTTTCTGGACAGCTTGGAATTGTCAGTTCAATTACCTTTCAGTTGGGAGGCAAAACAAAGCAGATGCTGTTTATTACTAAAAGGCTGAATCTCATTCTTTAGAGGAATATAGTATCTCACTTTTTAAAAAATAAGTAGACATTGAATTATGTACAGCTCCCTTATTTATTAAAGGCAAGGAGCTGGGAAGTAACATCATTTAGCTAAAATAAAATACTGTCTTCCCTTCAAGCTTTGGTAGAGGTGTTGGTCAACTACTGCTTTGAAATATTTAAGACTCAAATAGGTTTTGTAACAATCTTTCTTCCCCTTTTAATTCCTCTTATTACTACAAAAATATTAGAAATAGGGTTAATTCGTAGCATCTGGCATCAAATGTGCAAAAGGGGGAAGAAATCAGACATGCAGCAATTGCCTTTTCTAAACAATAAACATTTCTCAGTGATTTAAAATTATTTTTTCAGTTTTACACTACTGGTCCAAAACGCTACTCATCACATTGATTAAAATGCAACTTCAACATCTTGCCAGAGGTTAACTTAAAAAAGCAAAGATATTTTTTTTTTTTGCATACAATACCTGCTTTAAAGTGCTCCTACTCAAATTCTCATGTCTGCTCTACCCGCAGCAGCACACTGAGGAGGACTGACTGAAAGGCACATGCAGGGAGGTCAAATAGTTCCCTTGGATCTGTCAGGGACGGCAAGCCATTCAGAAGCGGAAGCTTACTGCAAACTGAGCCACATCTCTGCCCATATGTTGTGGTCCCAAGAGGAGACAGCATATTCCTGCGCTGAAGACATGGTAAGCATGAAATTAAGCATTTCCAGAGTATACACAAGGGCTTGCAGGAGCTGTTTCATTTATCTAAATTTAACTCCTTCCCAACTAACATAGAATGCCTTTACAGGGTGAAACAATTCCAAGAAGTACGAGGACGTGGAACAAAGCACCCACTGAACAGTTTTAACAGCTATTTTGAAGCAAGCATGGAAAGCGATACTAATTTGCAGGCAAGATTGACCCATCTGAGCTTTCCATCCCAGAATATATTACCACAAACAGCCAGAAATACCATTATCTTGTCTACCTTCAGAACATTCATTCGCAATTCTGTAATAAGAAAAAGTGAGGATGAGTAACAGAAGAGCATTTTCATTTAAAACAGGCCTTTAGACTGAAGTTCAGATTTAAAAATCATCCCACCTTAGTCTCTGAAGCGAGAGAGCATTTTCTTGAGTTTTCCTTTTGTCATCTAGTACTAGAATTAATGGGAAAGGTGCTCTCTGGACACGTGTTCTATTTCTGAACCTATTAGCAACATTGTCCAATTCAGGGGTGCTTCTACTGCTCCAAGCATCCTTGTAATACCGTTCTGAAAATGTTTTTCACAGACTCAACATGCTCTACAAGCACTATGTCCTTAAATCACTCTAAGATGAGCAGTTAGACCAAGTTTACCAAGGAAAAAATAAAGACAAAAATAGGTTTAGTGTCCAGTCCTTTCGTCCCTAAAACTGCATGTCTTAATAGTAGAAATTCTATACAGAATGCTTGTGAGCAAAACCAGGTTTTGTAAGTGGCTTGTTCAAGACCCACAGGGAATCTGTGTCAGACAAAATAATCCAGACTCTGGATCTCTGTTCAAGATGTAACTTTACTCTGACCTTTTATTTAAAACATTCTACTAATTAAATAGATTTTATTGTGGTATGGGGTGGAATAATCTAGAGAGGAACTAACAAGATGCTCATGCAGCACTAAGTACAACTCATGATCTTACGCTACTACAGCTCCAGTAACTCATTTATCCTCTTCCTGTTCCTCATACTGTCTAAATTACACCAGAAAATTCCCCAGACCTTCCATTATTTCCTTCTAAGGCACTGCAAATACTCACAGTGTCACTCAAGTGTGTTAAGAGTTCCACATTTTTATTTTTATTCTTCTGATTCTAGGAAATTGTTCAGGGTAACTACAAGCTCAGGAAATCCAGGAGATTTGTGGCCTTCGTTCTCCTAGGATTTACATTTTATTTAAAAGAGCTGAAACCGAACGTGTAGAACTCCTGCAGTCCAACGTCTATTTAACTCACCCTGTGAGGGAAGGCTGTGTCCGAGGAGCAGAGCGCTCTCCCAAAATACTACGTTCTCGTCCAAAACTTCATCTGCAGGGGGAACAGCACAGAGCGTGTTCTTTGTGCAACTCCTTACTTTAAAATCACAAACAATTGCATCAGAGCTTGGCATCTGGACTTTAGCACAGTACCGAACATCAATTTTGTACAAACCCCACAGGGGGACAGTGGCACCACAACCTGGGACAATTCAAGCAAAGAATCACAGGAAAGGAATAAAGACTGACATCTCAGTTTAGCCAGCCCACCTTGAGTTCAGAAAACAAACCCCAAACCTCTGGAGACAGAGGCAAAATGATCAATTCTGATTTCCTTTCCAGATTGTGCAGCGGCTTCCACTTCCCGTTAGATAACCCCGTTTTTGTGCTCGTTACCCCCTGCCTTGCCCTGCGCCTGGCGCCCTGCCCTCACCTCACGCCTCAGGGCTATCCCGACCCGCCGCTCAGCTTCGCGCGCCACCCTCTCCCCGCCAATCACCGAGCGTCGTCCGGACGGCCGCGCGGGATTCCACCAACCAGAGGGCGGCTTCTTGACACCTCCCCGAAGCACCGCCGCGGCTCCCCAGCGCCGTGGCGTCCCGCTTTGCCAGCGACCTTAATGGCGGCCCCGGCGGCGCGGGGGGGAGGCCCGGCGGAGACCGGTGAGTAACGGGAGGGGGGGGGGCGGCGGGCCGCGGCCGGGCTCCTCCGTCCCTCCGGGTCCTGCTCCGTCAAGCGGGGTCCCCCGCATCCCTCCTCGGGCCGGGGCTGCCCGGAGAGGCCTGAGGGGAGCCGGAGCCGGTCCCATCCCTCGGCTAGAGGCTCCCGAGCGGCGCCGCTCCTCTCAGCCCCCGACCGCCGGCGCCTCGCCGGGGTGTTCCTGAAGGAGAGGGGGAAAGTGGGGCGGGAAAGAGGGAAAAAAGCACAAAAACACACACACACACACAAAAAAAAGCACAAAAAAAGCGCCAACACGTGCTCGTGGTTAAACACACCCGGCCGGGGACTCCTCGCCCGGGTGAGGCAGCAGCCCGGCCCACACGGCCACTAGCAGAAATAATTTCTCTCAGCCCAAGTCTGACAGGAATTTTTGCCTCCAAGCAACAGAAGCGGCCACAGGGCCCCGCAAAAACAGAACGGGAGCAGGCGGGTTTGTGGCTGGGGTTGTGCCCAGGGCCGGTGGCACAGCACACCACAGCAGCACGGTTTTGTGCCCACAAACAGGAAAATGTTTTATATAGGGATTTAAAACTTATGGAGCTGTTGCAGAAGGTACCTTTTACCACAGAAGACTTCCTAACTGAGTCTCATCAACATTTAAAGTTACCAAGTTAGTAGCAGATGAGCTTCACACATCCATCCATCTTCCTGAGGCATCAGCCAAGTAGTAAACATAGTAGTAAATGTTTTTTACTTCTTTTTTTCTTCCCACTTTTCCATCACAGATGAGGAAGCTCCTATGTCACATCTGCTTAAAGTCCTATTATTTCCCCCAACAACTGGGAAACAAAGTTCATAGTTGAACAAGCAGCTGACACCCAGTGAGATACAATGATACAGGGCACAATCTCAATGAAACACTCGAGGTTCCTTAAAAACACAAGTTTCTAGATAAATAAACTGTTACCTATCAGTCACCATACTGTTGAACTACATCTTACTCAAATAGAGCAAAAATTGAACAACCTGGCAAGCACAATCTATTTACTTTCTAAGAAGCCTGCTTGATAGAGGCATGTGTTAAAAGTAGCTACACTCTGCTGGCTTTATACCAGATACCTTGTGTTCTTCAGTGCTTTATATTTCTTCATTACTCAAGCACATCAAAACACTTTGCATAATAATCTTAACTGTGACCTTTTTAATGAGCACATTGCCAACATTTTTTTTTTATCTGAAGAGAAGATTAAGATATTAGTGCTTAGTTTAGGTCACAACACAAATCAATATTGGTACTGCAAGTGGAACACTAAGAAAACAAACCTTTTTTCCCCTAGTCTTCATATTACAGCTCTGTTTAAGGCTGTTTCTTGGAGGTTACCCACGTTTCTGATACAGTCCTACCCAGCCTAGCTGCTAGAAGGCACAGCACGCACTCCAGAGACCCAGCTGCTCCAAGCAGAGAGACATTCTTGAAGGTTGGTGGGTTGTGAGGGTTTATATACCCCTGTGGCTGGTGGGATTGGCCAGCAGCTGGGCTAGGGGGCATGGAGGATTGGCCAAAATACAAGTCTTTCAGTAAAGTTGCCCAAAGGGAGAGTCCTGCCTAGGGCTTGGGCTACATTGCCCTGCCCCCAGGGCTGTGGGAGGCAGGGTTTGCTTTCAGGTGGTTGGGTTTTTAGCGCCTGTAATTAGAGATAGGACTGTTTCTACCTAAATAGAGCACTTGTGTTCTGTCCAGAGTGCTCTTGAGTGAGTGGTGGAAAGAAGGTGTTAAGGAGCTGCACAGAGCTCCCGGTTCCCTTTCACAGTAGTGACTCAGCTTACTGCCATGTTTCTAAACACAGTTGTTCATCATAAAACTTTAATGGAACATGTTATGAAAATATCAAAATACACAATCTACTGAACTGTACGGTGCCTTTTCCACCCCAGGGCTGTGCTTTGTTTTGAACGAATGTATGAGTTTGATCTTGCTAATGGCCTTCAGGTGCTGTGTCTGTTTTGGGGAACTCTCAGAAAACATGTTCCCGTCAGCATGACATTTGTTAAATATGTCCAAATGGCAAACACTGGTGTGAGAGGGTTTTTTTTTGGCCACAATTTACTATAAACAATTATGCATTACTATAAGTAATTATGCACCCTTATTTATAAACTGGAATTAAGAGAAAAAGCTGCTCTTTTATCTATGAGTCAGTATACACCAGCAAAAATTGATTTGCTAGAAGCTCCTATAAATACAGCACGGTCTTGTTTATTTTCCTTTGAGCTGCTGCCTTTTTGTCATTTTCAGGCATTTCATATATATATATATATATTTTTTTTAATGGAGGTTGTTATAAAATCCTGGTTCCCTTAGCAACCTGTGTCATGATGATGAATGACAGCTGTCACTTTTGCCATGAATTCTTCATACATTTGCTGTAAAATGTTTGAGTTGTCATTCAAGGCATCATGCCACAAAGCAGATCATGTCTCATTGCTCTGCAGAAGCTGGAGGGGCTGTTACAACTTCCAGAACTGTGCCTTTTGTTGCATTTTTCACTTTCAATCAGACTGAATACATGCTGTGTCTTTCTGTGACAGGCTTAGCATACCTGAAGCAGAAAAGATAAAGCAATCCTTTAATCCCTAAACACTCCATTTTTTTTTCTTCCCAAGAAAGAAAAAATGAACACTACCAAGATTTTTCAAATTCATTATACCTTAATTTGAAACAGCGTTAGCTCCTGTGGAAGCAGTAAAATAGACTAAACTAGTTTGGTCATTCTTTTGATCGTATCTGCCAATTGCTTCTCAAGTCACCAGAAAAAAAACACAATACAAATAAAAGTGTTTTCTTGAATGTCTTCTTTTTGTGTAGCATCTTGTTTTACCAATCTTAATCTTGCAAGTAAACTGATATTCTGGCTGAGGACTGTCTACCTGAGACAGAGGCCGGTGTGCCAAAGCTATTTATTACTCCCCTTCTCCCTCCTTGTTGCTCAGCTCTTGTTTTAAGTCTCCACTGTCCTGTGGAACAAGTCTAATGCACAAGTCCTCTGCTGAAGAAAGAAAGAAGAGTTGGGAGATTTTTTTTTTTTTTTGGAAAACTCTCAGCAAGTAAGATTTAAGCAAAAAATAATTTCACCCCCAAAAGGCACACTTGTCAATTGCCAGACAACTTTTAAGTTAATTTCCAGTTTAATCCTGTTCCTGATTCAAGGTGGTAGAGGTCTCTCTTAGCAAGAGAATTGGAGCCTGTGTGAAATACACTGCTGGTTCTTCACAGCCATGCACCAGTGAGACACTTGACCGCTACTGAGTTGATAATACTTAGCACATACGCAACCCCAGTGCAGAGGGTCTCATTTTACAAATACTAATACTTCACAGTTTCTCTCAGAAGCAGAGATGAATATCCTTATCTGGATAGTCAGGGTTATTGAGGCAGAGAATGTTTAGCTGGTCCAAATTTTGACAAGTTATTTTTTTCACAAGCTGATACCAAAGCCAAGAAGTGTGACTGCCAGCTGCCTTGCTGTAATTATTCTGTGCTCTCAATGGGTCTCAAATCAATTGACAGTATCACTTTATGCACCTTTGGAAGCCCATATATCAGCAAATGTGACCATATTGCAAATTAGCAGACAGACATCTCAGCTACTCATGAGTAGGAAGACCGTATGGTTCTGCTGATATCAAAACAATCAGCTCTAATCTAAGCCATGCTTTCCGAGGCAGCTGCTTTTTTCGTTATTATCTGTTCCCCCGTGTTTCTATTCTCGGTGACAGATCAGACTTCTGTTCTTGAGGAATACACTTTTGGCAGCAAGAAATGTTCAGACTCCCCATCATTTTTATAGTCTATGTTGGGAATTTTTCAGTAAATAACATGAAAGAATCAGTGATTGAACGCTTGCAGGAAAGCACTTATCGTTAGCTTGATTTCTTTTTCTCCCCAAAGACTTGCAGCTTCTGAAACATGTTTTTCTTACCTGGTGTCTACAGGTTCATCGTGCTGTATCGTGTTGTATAGTTTCTTACTAAATTTCAGCAGTGATAGCTTACACTGATGGTGTGAGTAAGTTGCCATGCTTTAAAACCTACCTTAAATGGAGGAGCTGAAAGCCCCGTGTTTATTACCTATCTGAATACACTGACTGCATAAGACAGTATTATTCAATGTGCTTAGGTACATGAAAGTTGAATGGTGCTTTGTAGAGTTCTGCTTTTGATGTTCAGAAGGATGTTTCAAATACTTCTTGATATTCAGATCAAGGCACTGCTGAACAGAAATGAGTTCAGAGTGACGGGAAGGTATTCTGTAGGTTTGAAAAGGTATGGATGGCAGATACACTTGCTGAAACCAAGCGATGAACTCATTCCTTCTTAGAGAGTAAAGAAATCCTAATGTGTAGTGCCGACCTCTCCACATGGCTAAGGGCAATCCTGCCATGTTCTGCATGCAGGATTTTCAGAAAGTTAGCATATTGTTAGCCAGATTTTCAGAAAGTTAGCATGTTGTTAGTGATATAAGCACGGGACTGGGTTATTTTATTTGGTGGAAGCTGTGCTGGGTTTCTCTCTAGCTAATGATTTGGATGCACTTCTCAGCCTGGCTGTAGCAGGATGACACTTGAATGTCACATCCAGCCATTTCCAAGTTTCACAGACTGCTGTAGGCATCAGAATCCCGAGCAGAAGGGAGGATGCTGGAAAAGTGAAAGGGGAAAACTGGGTGCCCTTGGAGCCTCAGGTGTATGACTGGAGCAACCGCAGCCTTAAGCATCTCTGATTGTCTGCGGCTGAATACGTGACGCCCACTGACATGTTCCAGCAAAGCAGCCCTGTTTCATTTCTGTCCTGCTCTCTGGCAGAGTTTAACGTGTTGACAGCATGAGTGACTAATTGCCTGGGCAGACAGAAGAGAGATAAGAACAAGGAGGACAGAGGAGGCAGATACTTTTGTGTAGAGGAAACAGTAGTGCACAGAACTCCTGGGATGGGTCCAGAGTGTGGCAAGGCCTTGCTGTTTTCTAGGGGTGATGGAGAGACACATACCCAGTGCGGGGAATTACAGGAATCCCTGAAACAGAAGAGGCTGGGGGGGAGAGCTGGGATCGATGGCTGCACATCTCTGCAGATCGATGGACTGCGAGTTGCCTGCAGAATTCATGAACTGCTTCTGCTCCTCGTTGTGTGAAGTTGTTTTCTGGGTATTTGCGAGACCCCTGTAATGTATCTGAGATTTTAGTTGGTATGACATAATTCTTGCACATAATCTTGCAGAGTTTTTGTTTTGACAAAGTGGGTATTTGAAAGAAAGAGTGCAAATCGTATTGTATACAGCCACAACACTAGTCCTAGTGCAGAAATTCAGGAAAGGTTGTTTCTCATTTTAACCTGTCTTTGCTCTTACTATCAGTTGTCCTGCAGCCAATTTTGGAGAAGCCCTGAGCATGTATGATGACGGAGCAGTGCTGCATACACCACTCTGATTACTTTTGCAACATCTTATTATATTGTTCATTTTAACAGCTTTTTAACAGTTTCTCTAGATAAGGAACCCCTTTCCAACCAGTCTTCCCTACTTTAACGCTCGTGCTGCATATCCTGCTTCCTAGCACCAAAGGACTTCGGGGTGGTGTTCCTAAGCATGCGGATGGTGTGCCTTGTACTTTAAGGAACGGCGTGTTTTGCATTCAAGATCACATTTCAGCCTGGTGCCTAAACCAGAAGGGCACTCGCTGTAGCGCAGCAAATCCGGCCTCCTGCCCAGCTGTCCCCCCCATGGCCCCTGCCCTCCAGCCAGAGCCACTCGCTACCACTGCTGATCCAGACTCCGAGGGATTAGCACAGACAGTTCAGGCTGTTTTTTCTTGCTCTGCTTTTGTGACTTTGGCTTCCCAGTTACCCAGTCATGTCACCGATAATTGTGTTTTTGAAGTCCAGATCCAGAGAGTTCAGGCACTTTGCTTTTGTCTGAAGGAGTGAGAGCAAGGTGCATAAATCCTGCAGTACTAATAAATCTTCTGTCGGGAGGGAGTAAAAAGAAGAATTGTGGGTTTATTTCTTAGTCCTCTAATTGTTAGTGGCCATTTTCTCCATCTTAAAATCATCTCTTTTGTAGAAATGAGGCTCAAGTTAAAGCAAGACACTGAAGCTCTAATTGCTCTGTGCCAGCGTACAAAGTTGCGTTTTCCTCCTTCCCACTCCCAGCTCTCTTTGTCAGCCTCGCTCCAGTAACTTTGTCTGATCCTCCCTTTGCAGTTGCTAATTGGCCTGGCAGGGATATGAAGTGACTGAAAATAGCTTCATTCCCTCAGTGTGTGCACATTGACAGGGGTCACAGAACAGAAAAGTAGGGCAGAGTCCAGACTTGCGGCTCATGCCAGCCAGACGGCGGCCAGAAAATGGCACTTGCAGGTGCTGGTGGCTCTGCTGCACGCGGTTCTTTGAGAACAGGAAGCCTGAGTACTGAATACTTGCTGCTTCCCAGAAGGCAGGAGCACTGCTTGCCGGCACGAGAGGAAATGGTGACATCTAACACTTCGGCCTGGCAGCGGTGGCTTTCTGAGCGAGCTTGAGATGCCTTTTATTTTCCTTCAAATCATGTAGCATCGCACTAATAGTAGTAGTCATCACAGAGCAGTGCTGTAGGTGACTGTCACAAGGACGGGATCGCCAGAATCCTTGGAAGAAGAGGACAGTGCAGTAGTCTAGGGTGATAAAGCCCAGCTGGCAAAAGCCAGCCCTCTTGTATCTAGAAGTGTGTGGATGGTTGGCACTGATTTGCAGAACTAGCTACTTCCTTGTTTGCTTGGATTTACAAGAAGTGCATGCCCAAGCCCTGAAAGTGTGGGATGTTAAAATAGAACCAAGAGTTATTAACCAACGAGCAGACTTTCCCAAGACCACTCGTTGCTTAACCTTTTAATATCTCAATGTGTCTCTGACCCTTACTGTACACCAGAAAAGATGTTTTTGTGTATGTGGGAAGAACAAATTTATGCCATGGGAGATCAAGAGACGGATGGGCTAGAAAAAGGATGGGAGCTCCAGAGCTGCTTCCTACCTGAATTCTTTCAGAGTCCCAGTTTGTTAAAATAGAAATGGTTGGGTCCCCAGCAGCACAGCCCTGTCATGGGGAGCGTTTTGCAGCAAATGGAAGAATCATTACTGCAGGCTCTATTAGAGATTAGCTGGACAAAGCTCCCAGAAGATAAGAATAGCAAGACAAATAGCTATGGGTAACAGCCAGCTCCAACACCTGGTGGAATCCAGAGCCTTGTCAGCTTTTTCTGGATGCTTGCCTGAAAGTATGTCAGGGCTGCAATTACTCCTCTTACTCGGAGCTGCAGGGAACTCAATTCATCTCCTGCTTCCAGTTTTGGGGGGTTAAGCTGATGGGAGCAGCTCTGAGTAAAGGGGGAGGCGTACTATTAGAAGCACTTTCTGCCCCAGTTCTCTTTCTTTTAAAGAACAATCTGAGTTAGGTGAATTCCATTGCTTTCTTGTCCTGAAGTATTATGGGGAGATTAATTGCTTCCCCTTCTGTTTCCGCAGATGGTGATGTGAGAGACATTCTCCCCTGAGAAGCAATCCCCTTCTGCTGGACATGCTTACAGAATTGCATAGCCATGGACCTCAAGGAGAAGTGTCAGGTAGGTTTCCTTATAAGGGTCATGCCCAACGTAAATGTTGAGCCCTTTTAGTTGTCCTTCATTATTTTGAGCCAAGACTCACCACTTGGCACTTTTATGGGATGGTACCACCCATGGTTAGTATCAGAAGTGAGAGCTTTGTCACCTTCATGCTCCTGGGGATGTACTGGCTTGGATCAGTAGCTAAAGTCTGCTGCTGGGTTGTCCAGAGATGGCAGGATGCTGTTCTGTAGTAGTCGTCTCATATTTTACAGCCCATGAGAGCTAGGTATCCCCAGTTAACAGACCTCGTGAGTAGGGCTCCCAGGAAACAGCAGTGTGATTTCCTCCTGCGCTCACAAGTCAGCTGTGGATTTTAATGCTGCTCAGTTTTCTTTTAGGAGAAGTCAGCTAAGCTAGGCAATGACTTTGGGAAATTAATTTTTGCTTGATGGGTTTACACATAGCTTGTCAGAGCCCAAAACTTGTTTCCACAGGGAGCTATTTAAATGTGTTGGATTGCTAGGGGATGAATGGTCGCATCTCATCCAGAACCCTTTATGGAGAATCTCAGTGGAGCTGAAGAACTGAATGGCTTAGAGAAGCAGAACTCCCATGTCTAGAACGAGTCCTTTTCAGGCTGGACTGAGGCACCATGGTGGAACAACACAGATGCTCTCACATATGCTGCATCTTTTTTGAGATTTAAGGCAGAGGTTCAGTCCTCTGGATGCTTAGTTTAGCTTTAGCTGAGAGGCTGAATTCACAAGGTGTTTTAAGTAAAATAGGGTAATGAAATCCTCTGAGTCCTGTTTTTCCGATGACCAGTGTATGTACGTATTGGGCAACTTTTTACTGGAAGTGCTGCAGGATGTTATTTCAAGATTTGGTTTAGCCTTATTGCAGCAGCCACCTGGGTCGCAAATGTATTTGTCATTCCAAAAAAGTGAACTGGTCCTTGTCTGGATCCCAGTCAGTAATGGGAGTGATAATTTGAGACCGGCAGAGAGGTTGTACTTACCAAGCTCTCAGCTGGCTCTGGTACGAAAACATTCTTGGTTTTCCTTTTCGGCGTCCCTCTCTCCACCACTCTTTAACCTTGTTCTGCCAGACGGAGCGTTTGCTGCCTCTGTTACTCTGCGTGCGTCCTTGTCCTGCTGTTTCGTTTACAGTGCTTCCAGCATCAAGTGGTTTTGTTCATTAGTGCAAAGTTCGTTAGATAATCATCTAGAGCCAGATCTGCCCTAACAGATTACTACAGCAGCAACTTAAACAGTGCTCAGTTTTTCACATCAGCCCTTGCACTTGCCTGCTAGACTTCTTATTTCCTGGCTTTGCTGTTCCATGGTGTGCTACACCAGGAAGGCCTGGGCTTCCTCACACCTGAACCCCTCAGCTCTGGCATGCTCGGAGGATGTGTTTGAACTGTGTTATGTCAAATTGCTGTATTACTATGGAGGTAACATTCCAATGAAGATAATTATCTATTTATTCTCTTGCAATGACATCTTGAGCTATCTGGTATTGATCATTTGAAGAGATGACGCAATTACCATTCTGCACAGAGGTGTGGTCTGCATGGGATCTGAGAGCTCCAACACGGGCACTGCTGCAAGCACAGCAGAGCACGAGGGGACACTACCACTGTGGGTCACTATCTTTGTTTCACCTCTGTCTTTCTGATACAACATTCTTCCTTGTGCAGAGCAGGAAGAGCATACCAAATTGCTGGACAGACAGCAGGGTGGTCTGTTTTGTAACAGCCCTTTAAAAGGCTTCCATCTTGTGCTGTGGCTGAATTAGGAGAGTGTCCTGCACAACCGATTACAGGGAGACATGTTTGGAAGTCCTAGTCTCCTCTCCTGACTTACTGAAGTTTTCTGTCCCTCCTTTCTCAACGGGGATTAAAAATCACCACTCCCTTTTCCATAGGAATTAAAAAATCCTTGATGCATACAGCTGTGTTTTATAACTTCCTTTGCTTGGAGTCTGAGGAAAGACCATGGGTGAATATATGTGCGATAAGAGTCAGCGCTCCTGGAGCAGACATGCTCTGAGCACTGCTGCGGCACAGACGTGTGTCACTCACAAGGATGAGAGACATCCTCTGGCTTCAGTCAGCTAATACATTTCTGTTGTTAGAAATGGCTGAGGATCAGGGTTTGCCAGGTGTAATGTAGGCCACCTTCCAATCCTGCCAGAAGCCAGACACTGCGGAGAAAGGCAGAGTATTTTAGGAGCATTGCCAAAACCCTCCTAAATTAAATGTACCGATTTCTTGTTCTTTCCCCCTTTCTCCTGACTTTTTAATTTTCTCTGTATTTCTGAAGTGAATTTAATACTTGCGAAAAGTGCCAGAAACTCTACTCCAAGACCCGCTGAGCGTATATCAAGGTAGACGAAAGCATTGATTGCCACAGGAGAGCACGAGGCTCATGAGTTTGAGTTACTTCAGACAGGTTGTACTTGAAGCAAGACCATCTATTATAAATTATTGACATCATCCGTGCCACAGTTACCAGTAATTACTGAGCTGTGTTACCCCAGCGTAATTGCTGCAGACTGGCTACAGCACTGTGTGTGCCTCATGGCTAGAGCCTGGAAATGGATTCGAGAGAGCCTGGGCTTTGCTCCACATTGCTCTGGCTGTAGCACAGATGGTCCTGAGCTATCTTCTTCCGCTGTGCCTAACCAGAGCTGCAGTCCTGCCTTTGGACTGAAGAGCAGCCTAACTCCTCCGCCTCCTCTCATCTTGCCAGCAACCATCTCTCTGGTTTTTATTCCCTGCTTTGCAGGTTCTCTAAAATCGTAGCCCTTCTTCCAAAGGCTTTTTCCCAAGCTGTTCTTTCTTCTACAGGTGTCTCTCTTCTGTCTTGCAGTTTTTTAATGAGTTTCAGTCCCTCCCCTGTGCCTTTATACTCAGCCTGTTACTTCAACGCAGCTTTATCTTCAGATCTTAAGTTTCTAGCTTCTGTTCTTTCTAAGACAGCACATTCTGTTATTTAATGCACAAATGCATGGCCAGATGCAATTCATGGTACCAGGTGATACCAGAAGGAAGTTATGCAGTGCAAATTACTGCCCTGCCCAAAATACTTCAGAGCAAGGTCTCTCAGCAGTGGGGTAAACAAGAGTAGTTGATGGATGTATTCCCATTTGTGTTGTGATCAAACATGGGGTTTCAGAGCTGGAAGGAAGTTGTGCTGGGATCTCCTGACTGCACGAAGCACAAAGGTTATTCCTGGTATTGCGCTGTCACTTGCAACTTGTTTTACTCACAGTCATTCAAGTCTCCAGGAGATGCAGCGCCACAGGAAACAGCTCAGCAAGCACCACAATAAGAAGGGGCTGACACATGTACGTTGCTTGAGGATTTGCCCAGTCTAACCCCATCGTTATCCTTCCTTTTTTTTCTTCTTTACTTTTCTTCCTTGTGATAAATTGAGTAGGTGAGTTTAGTTTCTTAGTAGGAAAGGAGGAGGTAAGGAAAAATTGTGCCATTAGGACATTTTGTTCCTCTCTGCAATTTAAAATCAATTTAACATTGTTGTCTAGGAAACCAAGTGGCCTACAGAAGGATGAAGGATGTCCTCTTCCCTCTTTCTCCCTCCGCTTTCTCCTGAAGTGACATTAAATGCAGTAGCTGCTTCCATTCAACTTTGCCTTTAAGAGCTCTGTAAGATTACGTACCAACGTGTAACTCACTGCCAGCACAAAGGTGATAACTCATTCTTTCAGGAATTGTCTTAGATCTTCCCTCCACTGGGTTTATTTTAAATATTGAGACCTCTCATCTCTGCATTTCTGGCTTTAAACACAGAATAGCAACTGGGCCTGTTTAGGCATCTGAATCTCAGGGAAGGAGAGGAACTGAAGAGCTTGGCCAGGGCTCTCAGGCAAGTCCTGACACCTGCATGTGGTCTCCAGAGCGACACGATCTGCTGAGACTGGAAGCAATCGTTCCATTTTATACAGGCTCACTATAATCCTTGGCAGGCTATTGACATGGTTCTTGGCTGGGACAGTTCTTTACAACGTGGAAGGAAAGTAATTGATTTAATGATTGCTTTGCAGAACCGGGTAGCCCAGGCAGAATCGGGACAGCGCTGAAGTAGGAGCTATATAAAAACCCGAGGCACTTCCCTCCAACAGTGAAAGCATTCCTGTAAGAGAGGAGAATGAGGCGGAGAAGGCTCGTTCCTTCTTCACCTCCAAAGGCCTTTTTATTGCAGTACCTGTGCTGGCACGCAGCCCTGCCCTGCCTGCACCCATCCTTTGCCCTCTCTGTGCCATGTGCAGGTTGCAGTCAGTACGTGGGAGCCCCAGACGCGGTGCATGGCAATGAAGAATCTGCGGGCACCTTTTGTTGCAGCTCAGGTGGCTCAGGATGTGTGAATATTGGATGCTTAGAGGGGCTTTTCTTGTTTTCTCTGTTGACAAGAAGAGAGGGTGGCAACACTTCAGACTGGACCTGTAAGCATCTAGTTTAATTTTGAGTTTGAATCCAAAGCTGTGCAGTCATCTGGATGATTCTCTAGAGCTACGAAGGGAAGTTAGGATTCCTGGATCTCTCTCTCAATCTAGTCTTCTTTCCTAGCCTGCTCAGGTGTTACCTCCCCTGTAGAATATTTTATAGCACTTTGTCATGTCTAATTTGCCATCTGCTTTTCCACAGAGCCCTGCCTGTCAGCATCAGCCCTTACTGTGCATGTTATGCATCTCTACAGGCAGGGAACCCAGGGATTCTGGCTGCATCGGCTCCATCTGATGAATGGACCATTCTTTCAGACATCTGGTGCTATCCTGGGCAAACTTTCTTCTCTCTGCCTTTTTTTTTTCCCTTTATCTCCCTCATCCCCCACCCCCATCCACCGCCTCCTTGCTGGATCTGCAGCGTGACTGGAAACAGGCTGAATTAATCAGCAGCCTGGTGCTTCACTCTGCTGCTTCTGTCTCATTCTCTGCAGCGCTGGGCTCTGCACAGTTTTGCTCTCTCTCCCTCTTTGCTTTCTCGGTTTTGGAGGGCAGCAGCAGTGCAAGTTGCTGTGGAAGTGGCGCAGGAATTTAGCCCCGATGCTCTTTAAGCAGGCTGATCTCTGGATTCCCCGCCAAGGCAAATGCCGCAAAGTAAGTTTCTCTCCCTTAACATTTACATTCAAAATGGCTTTCCCTTTCTCCCTCCCCAACCTGCATCCTGCCTGACGTGATGCTGCATGAAGAGCTTGGGTGTTTTGGGGAAAGAGGTTAGGGCAGGACATGGAGCTGTGATTTTAGCAAAGGGATGGTTTGGTGTTGGAGGGGCTGGGGAAGGAAAGCCCTGTTTGAAACTGCAGATTTAACCCTAGGACCAGCAGGAGGGACTGAAGATGATTTTAGCTGCTGACTCCTGCTTTGCTGCCCTTCTGCCGTTGGACTTAAATTTGCCTGTTTCTGTTATGTGCTTTGATCTGTAGCTGTTGAACCTCCTTACCCCTTTGAAACATGCTTTGTGGTGCACCTGCTGGATCATATCATAGTTTTAGTCCCCAGAGTCTTCAGATAAAGACATGGGGATGGGAAGGAAACTATTGGGAGGATGAAAGAATTGCTGAAGTTCTTTTAGTTCTATTGATTTCTGAGCATTGCTTGTCTCAGGGAGGGGATTAACATCCTCTGGAGTAAGCTCTGCATTGGCAGAATGCAGTACACTGTGGGTCAGGCTAAATACGGACCCCTAACTAGTCTCTGAACTCGAAGGAACACTGTAACAGGGTAAATTAAAGTAATTAAGGCTTTAAAATGCACAGTACAGGTGAGCTTCAGAGCACTGCATAAACACTGCCTCATCCTGCCAGCAGCCTGCTGGAGCAGGTAGCTGTGGCTGGGGATTTGCTGCTGCAAACAGGACCGAAGAGACAGACCGGCGAAGGTGCGATTCAAAACAATCCTGCTGCTGAGCTGCTGCTAGCCGAGGGAGAAAGAAAGCGCTGAGCTTTGCGTTACCCGTGTGGAAAGGTTGATTGTGCCTGTTGGCATCTCGCTCTGTGCTTTACAGAGGGCATAAAATCTGAATGTCATTGTCTGGAATAAAATGGACTCTGTTCACAACAAAATGCAGGGGTGATTCAGCCAGCTGATTAGTGCTGCTCTGGCCACATCTCCGAGATCCGTGCTCCTGCTGCTCTGTTCCTTTGCAGTGTAAGGCTGCAGGCCCTGTTAGTGATGGGCGACAGGGAGCCTCAAAGCCAGCTTCCAAACTGGAGCCCCCTCAGGCCCCCAGTTACCACACTGTGGGGGCTCTTTTTCCTGGGACGGGGGGATACGGGGCTGCCTTTCATACTGTTGCTGCAGATGGAGGAACGAGACAGCTGTTGACTATTGCTCTGTCCATTAATTTGGGCACTGCTGTGCTGAAGACTTGTTTCATTTGATTTGAGACCACCAGCAGTTAAGCTGTGGCTGCCGAGCTCGTGTCAGGTGGCATTTAAACCACGTTTAAACGCTGTGTTTGCTGTGCCTTCTGGTATGTTTCCTTGTACAGCCAGTTTTAAAGGCAGCGGTCCCCGCAGAGCTCGATGGAGCTGCCTGAATCACGCCATCAACTCGTATTTCTTCTTTCTGTGTTCCCAAGAAGTATTCAGGTGGGTTGGTGAATATTATAATCTTCATAATGCCTGTAGTTGGTAGGGAGTTGGTAGTCCCATTATAGAGATGAGAAACTAAAGCACAGAGGAGCCTCTGATCTTCCTACTGTCACACAGAAATCTGTAGCAGAAGGAGGAACAGAATCCAGCTGTACCAACAGCCCAGATTCTCAGTCAAAAGATTATTCTTAATTGTGTGGGGAGAGGGAAGGAGTAAGGGCGGAGCCTTCAAGTACTTTGGGTCACTGGCTGAGCACTGTTGCAGAGCCAGGAATCTGAGCTCTTTAAAAGTAACCAGGTGAACACCAAGGAAGACAAAAAGCATAACAGAATCGTGGATGAAGGTAATAAAAAGAAACCTTTGCCCAAAGTGGCCGGTCCACTGGCTACATCTCTATCACTCTGCAGTGGATATGCTGTTTCAGGCAGTCCGAGCACTACCTCAGCAGCCACAGCTGGGCAGACCTGCAGTGCGCTGATGTACGATTTGCTTTAGAACAAAAATAAATCCCCCTCTAGCACTAGCTGTCAGAAATATTGCCCCAAGAAATTGCATGCTTTTGTGTGTATGTCTGCCACCCTCCCTGAGGAAACCAAAAAGGCCCCACTGTGGGACATATCGTGCCTTATCCTATGCAAGAATCTGACTTCACATAATGCAAATGCATTTGGTGGAGTTATTCCTCCTCATGTGTTTGTGAAGCTGTGAATAATGCTCGTATTTCAGGAGGTGTGAGCTCTGAAGTAGATTAATAGCCTGCAAACTATTACTGTTAAATTAAAAACTGCCTGCTTGTTTCTGCTAGAGGAATGCAGAATTGCTCTCAGAAAAAGGAAGAGCATTCTCCTGCCCAGTTTCCCGCCTCTGACTGTTTAAATCTGAAAAGCAGCTGAGTCAAAGTGTTCCAAAAGGGGCCTGGGGTGTGCAGCCTGGAGAGAAGGAAACAACCTGACAGTGCCTAGCAGGGGCTTGCCATCCCACTCTGAATCAGAGAGGTGGAATTGCAATCTATGAAAATTGAAGCTTCTAGCAAATCTTCTGTTTTCTATTCCCTGATTTGTTTAAACAGCCTTTTTAAAGGCAGTTAGACTGAAATGCACAGCCATCTGGGGGAGAGACCTTTATTCTGCAAGAGACTGACTCCACAGAGGACAGAACAGGTCTACCACTTCGCTGGGTTCAATCAACCTACGTGTCTGCAGAGCCAGCGGGAAGGGCGAATTCTGTAAAGCGAAGCATATTTTTGTGCTCCAGTATTGTTTAAAAAAAGTCTTTGGCACATGCGATACAACAACACCTATTATATCAACACAGACCGGTACAACAAATCAATGTGCTGCTGTGGCTGTCTAAAGGTTGTATGAAAACCAGAGGACTCCAGGATACCAATATTTCATGCGGGAAGCAGGCATGGCTAGGTGGTGATGCTTGGGAACCCCGAGCATTCCTCCCCCACCCCACCCTGCTGCAGGGGGAAAAATCAGATCAATCTTTTCCTACCTATCAACCTGAAAACCCTCCATCAGCTCATGAGGAAGGTAAAGGAATTTTTTTGCTCTGAGCAAGGCAAGGCTATAGATTTAAACAAGCTCCTGGACCAGCCTGCATTTGCCAACGTATTTCCCCACATCAAACTGGGGAGGGCCAACCAAGTGGAGAAGGCAACCAAAAGTCTCCTGACTCTGTGGCTCCAGTGCTAGCTCTGAGCTGCTTCTGGTCTCTTTCCTGAAGAGCCAAACCAGCTCCTAAAAGAGGGCAGTTGCTAGATCTAGCTCAGGTTCCCTTTCCCTGACATTTGCAGGCACGCTCAGCAGTAATTTAACATTGAGGATATTTACTGAAAGCAGAGAAAAGAGGAGCTCATTCGCTCATCTTTCTAGCCTCCTGTCTACAGCGCCTTCGTTCCTTCTAGAAAATAACATCACGTGTACAAAAACATCTCCTGCTCCGGGTGCTTTTTCCTTAATGGCCATCCTGCAGATTACAGCCCTGAGAGATGCAGCCTCACGCGCAAGGCAGAGGGTAGCAATCATCCCACGCTGACCGGGCTTTGATCACACCTCTCGGACTCCGTCTGTCACAGCTGGGGCAGGGTGAGCTCCAGAAGAGCCCTAAGTGCACTTACAGAGCCTCGTGTGCTCTCTGGGCCTCTCGGGGTAAAGGAGGAAGCAACTGCTCATTTTCTCCTCAGGACTTTTTCCCTTCAGGCATGGGCAAAAGGAAAGTACAGCCTTTTAAAATGCCTCGTGATATCCATCAGGGTTTTGCTTTCACTGCAACCTGGAGTTCATTGGCTTCTTTTTTCTTTTCTTCTTCTTCAGCAGAAGCCCCGTGCTAAATACGGGCAGCTGGGTGGGCCGGTGTTTAGCTGGTTTTGCTTTGACTTGAAAGTTAGCAGATTAGTCTTTGAATGCAACTTTCCAAAGCAAAGATGTGGATGTTGCAGTGCTGGGGTTTTTAGTAATGAACTGACACCTCCGGTGAGTGGCCTTCTTCACCCTGGGGTGCTCACCTCCTGTTTTGTGGCAGGAAGAGCATTTGCAGCTGATGAAAGGCTGCAAGGATCCCTCTGGGACTGCTTAAGAACGCCTAGCTTTGCCATATAGAAAGGTTTACTTTGGGGCATTTGAAAAATGCCTCATTAGCAGCTGATGACTTAGCAGGGTAGATCTTGTTGCGAAAACCTACGGCTGCCCTTTGCAGGATCCCAGGGTGTCTTTTATCGCCTGTGCCTTTCTTTCCTTGGTTCCAAGTGCGTTCCCTTGATGCTCACCTACAGTTTTCTGAGTCACCGCAGGCAGCCTCGCGCTCACATTATTACAATGTTTGTTTACCAGCCTGGCTCTGACTGCCTTCTTTGCCAAATACTCCACGTTTTAAGTGTAAAGATGAGTGTTTAAAAATCTCTGCCCTTCCTGCTGTTCTTCCTCCTTAGCCCTGCTGCACTTTGCGCTTGCCCTTTCTCACCTCCTCCATCTGCCTTGCTTTGTGCGTACCTGCCCTTACCTCAGCTGAGCCTCCAGCAAAACCCTAACACCTGCGTAACGGTTGGAGCAGGTGTGCAAGTATTTCAGGAACCTTTCCGATTCCCTCTGAATTTGCTCCCCTTTCCGACTCGCTGCCTGCTGTGATGTGACCGTTTCTCTCCTAGGCAGTGTGTAACTGCACTAGAGGTTGGCATTGAGCACAGCTTTCCTTTTTTGATTTTGCTTTTCAGTTCGAGTCCCCCTTACTGTTGCCGCGTTTCAGCTTGTCTTTTATTTATCTGATTGCTTTCTTTGTGTTGAAAAGAAGGAGTAAATGCTTTTGTGGGTGCTTTGCTATGCCACAAACAGCCAGCAGCCAGCAACCTCAGTGTCACTTGCGCTCCCCATGTTGCACTCCTGCCTGCACCACTCCCTCGGTGCAGTGGCACACCCGTTGCCAGCTACGCTGCCTGCCATCTTCTCCTCTGGGAGCCTTTGGGAGACGTTTAGTCCTGTGCTGATGTTACCTGGGCTGCTTCCAAGAACAACACGGAACCGCTTCCTCTAGTCCTAAAACTGACACAAAGAATGAAAACTACAGCAGGATTATTTTTAGTGCTCTAAAACTGCAGCTAAAGCAGCAGTGCTAGACTCTGCGTGGCCAGAATTTGCTGTTTCAAATTGTCCTTGATAGGTGGGGGTGTGTGTGTGATAGATGATAGTTTCGAGAGCAGCTCTCTGCCATTCCTTGACACCCCTGATACAGTTCTGGGTTGGATCATCACTGCAAACAGGTTTGAAGTCTGAGGCTGGTTTCCAGCGAATGCTTATCACAAAACCACTCCGTTAAGGAACAGGAAGAAAAGTGCGAATCAGAGCTGAGATGTGCTTGCAGAGCTGGGTGTGTATGTGTGCAGCTCCTGAGCTGCTGCAGTGTGAGACCAAGGTGGATTTTGCAGGGCTGGTAAGAGCTTGTGGCTGCGGCAGCAGGAAAGGCTGCAGCTCCTGCCTCAGCTGTGTTTGCTGGGCTGTGTGGCACACTGGGGGGGACCGGAGGAGGAAGTTTCCTGCCTGCTTTGTGTTCGGTAGGTCTGCACTCTGTAAACAGCGTGATACACCTGAGCACTTCTATTGTGCAGGATATCCTATGTGCTATACAGCTTCAGGGCGTTTGTATTCGAGCACAAAATGAAAATGAGAGCTTTTATTGACCAGTGCCATGGAATCTGCTGTAGCCACCTGCCTGCAGTTCCTTTTTGATTCACTTTCAGTGATCTGGTACCCCCAGTACCTCTCAGCAGTCTCAGTGATTTGAAAGGAAGGTAAATGCTTGTGTTCTTGCCCCAGAAAAGCAAGCATGTACCCCACTTTCTTGATAATCTGCAACTTAAATCGGTGTTGTTCAAATAGTACTCCCTTGGGTTGTATCTCCTCAGGCTGCTGCCCCTTTACTGAACAAGGAAGGAGCAGTGGTTTGGACTGTGTGTGCTTCCTTCAAGCCCAATTGCCTCCCCTGTATGTTCTCACAGTTCAGCACTAAATACTCCAGTGCTTGCTCTTGTAAAAGAGTTGATGCTGGAGTCGTGTCTCCTCCTGAACCGATGCATGACCAAGTGCTTACATCTGGGGAATTCTGCGTCAAAATAGCCACAGAGGCAGGACTCATAACCAAAAAATTGTAATCAGCAGCTGTGAAATCAGACCACTCTTGTTAAGAATTGCAGGTATTCTACTACTTTGTTGTTACTACTGTTAGCAAAGTCCATCCTCTGTCATTAAAAGTCTGCCATAACCATTTGTGTTCTGTTGTCTGATCAGTCTCCCTTTGTATCGTTTCCAGCCTCTGCTGATTAGAATCTTGTTTCGCAGAAATGACTTTGTATTGTGCTTTGATAAAGTATTTATCTGACACAGTCAGGACTGGTTTGTTTACCTGATGCTATCTGGGTGCTCCAATTCCAGCCATCAGTCTAAAGTTCACAGGAGGGAAGATGATTTCAGGGAAATGGAGAATCAGACCGGTGATGATCAGCGAGAGGCATTCACAACAGTGTGCTCAGCCAGCCACCAGGAACAAGCCTGAAAAGAAAATAGGAAAGCACTAAACAGTTTGTTTTTCTGTCTCTTCAGGATGAGATGACCTCCAGTCTGGGCCTCAGCACAAAGAAAGCCCTCACGATCCTGAGAGACCAGTTGGCAGCACTGCTGGAGGGGCATCAGAAAGAACGGAAGAAAGTAACTTCATGGAAGGTGAGGCACCAAACAGCACAAGGTTGGGTGCTCAGTCCCCCCTTCTCAAAGCAAAGCTGAGGATTAAGTGGAAGTTGGCTGCATTCCCTCCCTGTCTGCTGCTGCAGAGTTTCCGGGTGTAGAAATGCTAAAGTCCTTGGGACCAAAGCAAGGAATTACCTAAAGGTGTTTTTCTCTCAGTGCTTTTCTCCTGACGGCTGGAGCTCTACAGGAGCTCAGCTTCAGCTGTGAAGGATCTAAGGGCTTCAAGAGCCACTGGTGGCAGTGTGCACAGGAGAGCCATACCAGGTTGAAAGGGCTGTGGAACTCAGCAGTCTCCCCTTGTCCCCCAAGATATCTGGCATGTGCACTGAATACAAAGGGCTAGTGTTTATTCACACTCTTTAAATGTTAAAAGTGTTTCTCTTGGGGTTAGTGACAATGGGGCGGCCTGGCACAGAAGCCTTTTCATTCTTCCAAGCAAGAGTAAAGATGAGAGTGTCCACCCAGACTCCCCAGCCGAGCAACCTTTAGTGCTGTAGCACCCCCATAACTGCTCTGGGGTGCTCTGTATCATTCTAAGGGGATTTACAAAGTTGTGTTCACCCGGGAGTGCCTGTTAACTGCTGCCTTTATCCTTACTCTGCTTTTTGAAATGCCTGGCTCTGTGTTCCATGAATGCTGACTGTTCTGCTGCTCTCCTTTTGTAGGAGGTGTGGAGGAGCAGTTTTCTGTACCATGGTAACCGTTGCTCCTGTTTCCACTGGCCTGGTGCATCTCTGATGCTTCTGGCAGTGCTGTTGCTGCTGTGCTGCTATGGGAGCCAGCCACAAGGGAGGTAAGCAGAAACATCATTTGCTGGTTGACTGAAGCAAAGGGTAGTTTTATATCCTCCTGACATGTATGGCTGCCATATCAGCCTTGCCCCTCGTTCTGTCTAAACATTAGCATACTCGTACTGGTAGTTCTGTACCTATCAGTCTCTTTCACAGAGCTTCAGCCGAGTTAATTCTGCTTCTAATAGACCCAGAGATTGTTCTGTGGAGAGAATGAGATTTTCATTCTACAGTGTTCCTAGATCTTGAAAAGTCCTGAGACATTACAGTTGTTCAGAAGGATTTTGAAACCAGAGAAGTCAGTGGCTCCTAAGATGTGCTGCCACATGAGCCATAGCACGCTCGACTATTTGTAAAGGTATTTTTGAATTGAGACAGGTCTTTTCAAACTTTTCTAGTGGCATTATCCTAAAGAAGTGTGATCATAGCTTCTCTGCTTTTCTTTTTAAGCCGTAAGCCTGTGGGATGTAGGAATAAACAATTGAACAAGTGTGCATTTATCTCTGTGGGTGGCTGGCAGCATGTTCTATTCATTTACTCAAACCTCATCTGCTTTCTCCTTCCTTCTGTTTTGCTGTGCAAAGCCAAGGTGCCGAGATAGTTAATGCACTGGCACTCTTCCTCCTTCTGCTCTTGGATCTCTTCATGATTGGGCGTCAAGAGAGGCTGAAGTGCAGGGAGGTGGAGAGGAGACTTCAGACAATCATTGATAGGATAAATGGTGAGTTCTTATTCATCTGTCTTTTGAATTTGTGTTCCCTGCACGTAGGATTTGTCTCCAAACCTGATCACATATGTTATTAATTGAGCTTCCTAGCCTTGCCCTGCGTTACACAGACACAGGCTGTGGGAATTGTCCTACTCATGCCTGTCCTGTGGAACAGTTATTTTGAGCTGTCGTGGCCATGTGCTTCCAATCTGTGTGTTACCAGGTAGGCGTCTGTTATGTCTGTGCTTTGCAGTACTTCAAATCCCGAAAATCTTACAAAAATATATGCCTTGCAGCAGATGATGAGAGAAGAATACGTGGGGTTGTACCACAACATAGAACAGAAGGAAATAAATTGCTGTGCATGAGCATCTTCTCAACAGGGGCTTTTGAACTTGAGGAGGCAGTTCATTTCAGTGTGGCAGCTTTAAGGACAGCCTTTAGCTTTTCCGTTGTGCAAGTATGTATCAAGGTTAAGACTGGTTGGTTGTTCATACAGGGTGGTGGTGGTGGTGGGGAAAGCCATCAAGGACAAACGGAAATGGTAAAAGATCATGGGAATGGAACCAATAGGCCCTAGAGGATGTAAATCAATGTATGATTGGCCCCTCCAGAATTGTTACTACTTCCTTCCTTCATGCTGTGCTTTCAGATACCCTTGTCAAAGAGGTGAAATGGCCAGACTCCATGTACCCAGACCTCCACATGCCTTATGCCCCATCCTGGTCCCTCCATTGGGCCTACAGGGATGGTCACCTTGTCAACCTGCCTGTAAGTCTGTTGGTAGAAGGAGACGTCATTGCTCTGAGGCCAGGCCAGGAGTCATTTGCTTCTCTGAGAGGAATTAAGGTAACTTGCTCATCTTGGTTCCCTGGCCTGTGACATGTTTCCCAGGATTTTCTTGCTAATACTCTAAGTCTTAGTGATTGATTCTTCTGGCCTTGAAAATGCTTTGAAACTCCAATTTAGTCAAAGAAAGTGCTTTGTTAGACAGACTGCATCTTCCCTGTGAACTCCCAAACCCAATGGACAGGAGACGCTAATGTGATACCAAAGCACCATATTTCCATCTCTTCCAGGTCAAGGGGGAAGTGTAATGTGCTGCTGATAATAAGAGGAATAAATCTATCCAGTAGGATTTGACATACAAAACCCCTACTTTGTCCTGGTTTTTATGTGGAGAAATAAAAATTTGTCTCCTTTAGCCTTCCCCTTTCTACTGATTTATTATAAAAGAAGGTAATGTAAAAAACCTGGAGTAGAAGTACATTAAGAAATCAATTACAAGATCTATGCAAAGATTTTGCTGCTTGAAGAAGCCCAGCAAAAGTTTAAAGCCTGAAATTTGCCTTTGTTGTTTATTGTACCTTTCACTCCAAACGCTAATAGTCATGAAATAGCCAGGTGTGCCTTGTCACTGCTTAGGGAGCACAAGCATTTAATTTTGCTTCAAGTTTGAAACAGAAGTTTAACTAGTGAATGTTTGAGGGCTGAAAGAACTGTGACAAACGTGTTGTGTCAGTTGCAGTGGGAAGGACCCACTAAAAGTCCAGTGCCTCGAAGCAGGCTTCCTCTGAGGCTCCAGCTGTGCAGCCTTTGAGCTCTCTGACTTCTTTTATAGGATGATGAGCACATAGTTCTGGAGCCAGGAGATCTGTTTCCACCTTTCTCACCTCCACCCTCCCCACGGGGAGAAGTGAAGAAAGGACCTCAGAATCCTCAGCTGTATCGTCTCTTCCGTGTCTTGAAGACCCCAATAATTGATAATGTCAGGTGGGTTAAATACTTTGCACAACACCTGCACAGCTTGTCTAGGTCCTTGCTGCTCTCTTGCGTCAGGAAAGTAAGATTTTACCAGTCCAGTATGGGAATTTTCAAATATGCTGTGCTGTCTCTTCTACATTACCGGGGAATTCTAGAACTATAAGACACTTACTGTCTGTCTTCAGTTGTCCTCCTTAACTGATATCTTAGGCTGATATTTAAAAACATGGATATGCAAAGTATTACTGTTCAGCTCATTACTTTTCAACTACATTTGAACAATGCAAGAAGGTCATAGATTTCATGCTTATGATGGCTAGAAATGTGCGTGCTACCAGATGAAACTGTTTTAAATCACAGAGATTGAGACTGAGGATAAAGATTAATTGATAACTCTCTGGGCAGTGGCATCTTCTGTAAATCAAAGGCCAGGGCCCCAAGGCAATTATAAAATCAATGTATCCATTTCAGCATGAAAGCAAACCACATTTTTGGAAAACAAGAAAAAGATGTTCTCTTTCCTAAAGCTATTGAATCTTGATTTCTCTTCTAAAGGTCCCCTTCATAGCATAGGTTGAACACAATTTTATATCTGAGGAAGGTGCAGGGTTAGGACCTTGGCTGCTGAAATCTCAAGCTTTTTTTTTTCCATTTTTCAGGTGGTGTCTGGAAATGGCATTGTCACGTCCTGTGACAGCCCTGGATAATGAGAGGTTCACTGTACAGTCAGTGATGTTGAAATATGCTGTCCCAATTGTACTGGTAGGTCTCATTTCAAGCTTTTGGTGTTGAAAGTAGTTGTGTTTGTCAATAAAGGTGAAGAATTTGCAGCCATCAACATGAAATTGTGTCCAGGCTCTAATTCATGCAGCTGACTAGCTGACTGTGTGTATGTTGGATAGTTCAGAGGAGCAAAGATGTTATGCTGTCTAGCAGTGAGTGGATGGAAGAACTGCAGCAGCAGACCAAGTATATCTTCCATCCTTTTTCCCAGTGCTGAGAACATTACGAAGGAGAGAAAACTCCTTCCCTACAAGTAGTGGTAGTTTGCTGACAGTGTCACCTCTGAATTGCAGGCTGGCTTCCTGATTACCAATGCTGTGCGCTTCATTTTCAAAGCTCCTGGAATTGCTTCCTGGCAGTACACTCTTCTTCAGCTACAGGTAAAGGAGTGTGTTGAGCTTCACTACACCTGTCTTCCCCAGAGCACCGCTGTGACTAATTCATCAGCAACTTGCTTCATCCCATGCCAGCATCCTGTGCACACTGGATCCAAAAGGGTGTGTGTGTGTCTCCCCTTCTGTGCTTCTCCCTGTGTTGCACTGCTTCCAGCGCAAGCTCTCCTCTTCCTTCCTGCGATTGCCTGTAATCCATCCTCTCAACAGTGGTGGAAAAGAGGCTGTGTGACAGATTGTTGATTGACACTTCTTGTCGTCTCAGTGCTTGATCGTAATTGGGGATGTTTTTTTCAGGTGAATGGTGTCCTACCCATCCTTCCAATGCTCTTTCCTGTCCTGTGGATTCTTGCTACAGCCTTTGGAGAAGCCAGAGTCTTGGCCCAGATGAGCAAGGCCTCATCCACCTCACTGGTAGGTATCTCTCCACATCAAACTATGGCAGAGAAAAGAGCGGGAGATTAGAAGGATTCTTTGAGGCCAACAGAGTGAATTCAGAAGATGCATTCACATAATCATGAAAGGTTGTTGGATCTTTGGGTATCCCAGCTGTGTCCTCTTCCTGCAGGCCAGCGTGGCTTCATGAACGAGTTTCAGTTTTTCAGCCTGGCTACAGATACGCCAAAGGTGATAGAAAGCTCCAGAGAATCCATCAATCTCATCAAGACACACGTTCTCTATCAGCTAAATACAATCTGCTGGAGGAGTCAACATGGAGATAAATGCCACGTGGGGGCCACAACTAGGGAACATTTAGCTATGGAGAAGGAATGGGATACATGACATCTTTTGCAACCCACTGTTATAACCTGCGGGCTGAGCAGCCTTCTCTTGAGGCTCTGGCTTGCAGGCCTGGCCTTGCCAGTAGGTCAGGGAGTAAGAGGAATTTCTGGTGATTGTGCTGCTTTGGGGACTGGAAATTGGTAGTCTGATGGATGTGTGGTCCTGAACTGAATGTGTTGATGGGTGTCTCTTGTTCTCTCCCAGTGGCAGTGTTGGTGAGATGCACTGTGCTGTTTGTCTTCTCTGCTGGCTTCTGTTATGCCTATGCTGGGACAGATTTTCTCTCTCCTTCATGTCCTTCCTTGGCCTCTGTGGCCCTGAGTCTATTTTCTGTTCTTTCCCCTATAGGTTTTACATGACTACCGTGTCCTGGGCGGGAGGACACATGCTACATCCCCCAGTGAAATGTTTGCCACTTTACCATCTCTTTTCAGTGTTTCCTCTTCATTACATTTTCCACCCACTCTTTGCATCACCTTTTTTCCTTCCTTGGAGCCTCTTACTTCTCTACATACCTTGCTTTTTGGTTGGGAAAAGCCAGGAATTCTCAGCTTCTCTACCTCCTCATTCTCAACATACCCATTTGCCTTGTCACTCACATTTGCACCTTCCTCATGTTCTTTCCTATCTTCTTTTTCTTGTCCCGGCAACTCACTCTGTCCAACCAGCTCTTTCTGTGACATCTCAAACACGATCCTCCATCCTTGTTGCTGCAGAACAACCGTTGTGGTGTGTCTTGGTCATTCTCACTCTTGGCTAGGGCAGTCTTCTTTTGGCCTCTCTATTTCACTCCTTTCTTCTCTACCTTGTTCAAAATGTAGCAGGTAAGGCCCTCTTCCTCTCCAATCACTTGGCCTGTGTGACACTCTTCTCCACCTTCTGCCCCCTCCCACCACGTTCCAGCTGTTTGATTTCCATTTTTTTAAGGCCATGGGCAACCTCTGTGAGCAGGTAGTCAGACATCCTGCATGGCACAAACCAGAGGCCTCCCCAGAGGAGCCTCTGCCTCAGGTTTCATTACTATAGTCGGACTACAGCAGCATTGCTTTTAGAAAGGGATTTGGTAATGGTTTGAAAATATTCGTGCTGCCTTTGATAGGTTATTTCAGTAATTAATTACCTTCACTGCTAAAAATTGACATTCCATGACAGAGTTTTTGTAGTATCTGATTTCCAGCCCTTAAAACTTTTAACATCCTTTGCCAAGTCAATAAAAGTTCTATTCTGTGGTAGCTGCTCACATTCCCCTTTACCATCTCTTTGATTAACAAAACAGTTTTAGCACCTTGAGTCACTATAAGCATATTTTCCAACTCTATAATCTTTTGTCTTTCCTCTTAGCTTTCTCCAGTGTTTCAGGATCACTGTAGAATTATAAATCTCCAAAAACCACAAAATATTCCCGTATCAGATGCGCTTGTGCTAAACTTTGGAATAATTTGGACTTTACGTTCTCTTGTTAGTGGGACAAAGGATCACGTTAGATCTTTTAGCCGCTGCTTTAAATGGCCAGGTTTTGTTCAGCCAATAATCTGCAGAGTTACTGCGATAATAGAGTCTAGGATATAGAGTCTCTCCTTTATGCCCAACTTCCATCTTTGCTGCTAGGTATGCAGACTTATTTTTAAACCGTTGGTATGCATTTTTTTGCTTGTTTACTAAGCAGTCCGTACTGTTCTGTAACAACGATCTGTTCTCTTTGATATTAGACCCTTCCCCAATCTTTCTATAGTTTACAGTCTCTATCAGTAATGATTTTGTGTTTCATTTCAGCCTATTAATAAAATAACTAGAATTTGGCCCTGCTTGAGCAAGTAACACATCCTATTGCAAATTATTCCTTAGTTTCTCTTCCATTTGGAGATACAGCAGAAAGCCAATTTCTAATATATAGAAAGGTTTAGAAAAGAAAAGTTAGAAAAGAATTATATATATATGTAGGTCCTGTTACTCCGGTATCACTCTGCTTTTGCTAGAGGACCAAGTCAAAGTACCAAGTGTGCTACATCAGCAGCATTACTTTTATCAGTCAAATTCATAATTCTATCAAAAAAAAATCACAATAGCATAATGAGATTTATTACCCATATGCTTTTGGTGGTTGGCGCTGATTGTATTATTCCACTTCTGTTCTTTTAATTTGAGTCTCATATCAGCTGCTCTGTTATTCTGTCTGAAATCAGTCTGTCTGGGGTCCTGTGGTAACTTGGTTTGTCTACTTGCCCTGATTAGGTATTGGCACCACGTTAGCTTTCTTCCATTGCACTGGGTCTTAATCCATGCTTCAAGACTTACTCAAAATCAACAGTAACAGTCTGAAAGTTCTCCAAGCGTGCTAGTTTAAAACAAATCTAGTTTCAGTAGCAAGTGTTAAAATGGAAAACATTTCATAGTTATTATTTGTATGATTATATCACTGAATGAGGCATAGCACTGTTCAGCACATCTGGTTGCCTGCGATACAATTTGCAATTTCACTGTCAAGCAGTGGACTGGTGTACTTGTTCTTATTTTTATATTAACTTTTATTTCTGTTTTCACTCCCTCTCAAGACCAGACTTTTATTTTATTTTTTTATTTTAATGATGGGATTGTTGCTTTTTAAATGTTAAGAAAATATTGTTAAACAGTTCCTAGATATTCTTCATACTTTTCGGTTCAAATAATTTCTGATAGATTTGTCTTGTCTTTTTTTAAAGCTATGTTAAACTGATCCCTTCTGAAGTGCCAGATATATGCATTACTATTTGGAGCACTGTTTTCTTTATATACAAATGGAATTGCTATGTTCCCTTATGCCTATGAATCTACTTACATTTAGACTGGTTTTCAAAATTATATCTACATTGGAGTTCTTTTATGCTGGATGCAGTTTTTCAGTTAGTAAATTTTGCAGTGTAATTCCAAGAGCCCTGTGACAGTGCTCTGCTCTAACTCATTTCTTTTCATTTCCTACCCACATCCCTTTCACATCACCTCATTCCTCTGTGTCTGTTGTGTTCCAGGTACCTGCTTTTACAACCACTCATCTAGCTCCTTTTTTTTTAACTGACTTGTACAGCTTAAAAACAGTTCAGTCAATACTGGCTCTTTCTATCTTAAAATAACCATCCAGAAAGAGCTTCCTCTGGATCTGATTGCTATCTCTGTAGACATTTAGATAACGACTGTGTCTTTTGTGATGTACAGCACCAAGCACTTTGACTGTGCTTCACAAGTAGATAATGACATAGTCCATTGAAGACTTAATTGCTTTGAGGAATTATTGATCTGTCTTGGCATAGCAGTTCTGACAGAGCAGGACTCCTGCTTTCTTCTCTCTGAAGGCATAGTACTTAGGGAAGGATGTTCCTCATGACACATTTCTGAGCACGATTATTGTAACTGGTCTCTTCTCTTGCTGCAGCTTGCTAAGTTTTCAGAGGACACTCTCAGCAGCTACACAGAGATGGTATCTACTCAGGTACTATTATTATGAATTGTTTTCTTCCAGCTTCACTGCAGAACTTCATGATATCCTTCCCCTTCCTGTCTGATCTCCTGCTTGTTCCTAGACCTTTTTTTTGCTTGTGCGAGTTGTCCATTGTCACTTGCTGCTTTCATTTGCTGTGCATGCAGGTTGCATGTCTTCCCCCTACGTCTTCCCATGTAAATGCTGCTCTAGTGACCATAAATTGAGGTTACTTTGATACTGAGTCCAGCTTTGCTTTTCTGAATATTGCAGACGGTTTGAAATAAACTTTTTTTTTTCTGTCCTGAAGAAAGTGCCTCTTTCAAGTCCTCCTGTTCCAGGAGTAAAATAAACTTTTTATGGTGTGTGTCAGAAAGAAGGGACCTATTTTGCTTATATCAGAAACACCTGCTTCTTCAAGCCAAAACCAAAGAACAGTAAGGATGGGGGTCAGCATCAAGACCAAATGTGAAAAGGGGAGCATAGGATATTCATGCTAAAAGTCTGATCCTGTTTCAGAGGCTTCTTAATGAGCTTAAGAACATTACTAATACTTCCAAATCTGGAACAAATAGACATTGAAAAGACCTGTTTTCAGGGGGAGGAACCGCATCTGGCTACTCTATAAATTGCATCATCCAGATTAAGCAGGTAGGTAGAGGAAAGACACTTTGCTGTCTAATCTGGCATTAAGATTCCCATTTCCATAAGGAGGCAGATGGACTCCAGGAGTGATTAAAAATCCCTGGATATTATAAGAATCAATTTGTCCTGTTGCTCCCAGCCACATAGAGGAGTGCACATGGGTACACATGCTTTCTTTCCTGAATATTTTGTTGTCTTTCTGTGCCAGTCCATCATTTAGCTGAGCTGTTTTTCAGGTATTAAAAATGGGATTGATTGAGCAGACCTTCCTGGTTTAAAAGATCTGCTTCTTTCCCTTTTGTACCTAGGTAACGATTTTTCTTACAAGAAACTGGTTTAAACAAGAGGGTTTTTTGTTTCTTTGTGACAGCTCATGATTATTTGCATTTGACCTTATGACTGTACTAACCCTGAGGATCTAAGGAACTAGATCTAAGGAGCTTTGGGGGGAAGTGCTCTTCAGTGACAGCATTTCAGAGCAACAGCTAAAAAGCAGAAAAATAACACTGTAATGCAAACCTGGTTTTGCTGGCTTTAGGAGTGCCCAGAGAAAAACATGTAGCTCTGTTGTTTGAACTGAGAGGCTTGATCTGGAATGTTTTCATGTGGAAGATGTAGGGTGCCACTGTGACATTTTGATTTTTGCAAAATATCTCCTTCCTTCAGTTTATTACCTCATTGATTACAATTCGTTTGTAATGATGCAGTAGTCAGGCCACCTTGGCTTCATTTCCAGCATCACTTCCTCAGTAAGTAACTTTGGGAAAGTCACTTTACCACAGTGACTCCACTTACTCAATTTGCAGGGTGATGACCTTGAGCTTAGGGCAGGGCCTCCAATTCTTCGATCCAAGCAGATGAGGGTTAATTCAGGGAAGAATACCTAGAGGTAGCAGCTGATTCACTCCAGATGAAATCCCTTCCAAATTCCTTCCTGTGTTTTTGGATAGACAAAGGTAGTTTCAGTGAATTCTCGATTCAACAGTCAGAATATTTCTTAGAATCCTTTGAACAGGGAAGAAATGCCTTTCCCATGAGAACATCGGCACCGTATCAGTTAACTGGTTCCCACAGAGACCGATGTTTATCTTACAGTGTATCACTGTGCTGAACCTGAAAGCAGGTTATGTCGTACTCCTTTTCTTCCTTCTCTCCCCTTGTCTTCCCTGAATGAGCCTTTAACTGGCTGATGTCCTCTGCTTCCCTTGGCAGGAAATGATACGCTGCATCTGGAGCCACTTCCTCTGTGTTTTAAAAGGCAAATCCCCAACTCTGAGCTTCACTTCCAGCTTGCTCCACAGCCTGGGATCTGTCACTGTGAGTATTGCTGAGTTGTCAGAAGGAGAAACCCTACGTGGATGCTCCATTTGCATTGTTCATGCAGTCCTTCCCTGAGCACAGACTATGAGTAATCCGTTCACCGTTATGGTAGCGGAGACCCCTCAGTCTTTGCAGAAGAGCTTGTAGCAGCACATTTACAGGCTAAAACAGTAGTTAGAGATACTCTGTGGTGTCTAAAAGGATGTCTGTATGTTCCACAACCCTCTTCTGGTCCTGTCCTGATAAGGTAACTGCTGAAACATGTAACTGCTTAAACAGGTTCAGCAGTTGTTCCCTTTGCTTGGTTTTCATGCCTAGTTTTGCAATATCTTCAGATAAAATAGGTATTAAACAGCCTATCGATCCTATTAGAGCAGGGAAATCGCAGATTCTGCAGTTTCTTAAGACAGAAGAATGATAAGGATGACTTATTTGTCATCCCATGCGTTTATTAACTTGGCAATATTTGCAAATGCGTGTGACCATCAAGACATGTTTTCACTGAGATTTTGCTTCCCTGGGGGTATTGTGGGGTGTTCTAGGTGCTCTGCTGTGTAGACAAGCAGGGGATTCTCTCCTGGCCAAACCCCAGCCCAGAGACTGTTCTGTTCTTCAGTGGGAAGGTGGAACCACCTCACGATAGCCATGAAGACCTGACTGATGAGCTGTCTACACGGTCCTTCTGCCACCCTGAGATGGAAGAGGAGGTGAGGGACATGGAACCCCTAATGCAGTATGTTGGCTCTAAGCACAGTACGACTGACATGCACAGTGTAGCATTGTAGAGGGAGCTCTTTGCCAGGAGAGAACTCCTGTGGCTGTAATTCTTTGCTTAAAAGATTAAGCAGCAGCAAGGATGAGATCCTCTTCTACAGAGGTTGTAAAGCAGTGTTTCTTCTTCCCTCTCTCTTCCCAGTTCAGTACATTTTGCTTATGAATCGATAGTGGTTCATGTTCAGCCACTGAATCAACACCATTCATTTTGCTGGTTTCTTGCAGCCCCACGAAAGAGATGCTTTGCTCTCTGGCTCCCTGGCAGACGCAGTCCATGTAACCAATGAGCAAGAGAGGAACAACTGGGCTAGTGACCCTCCAAAGGCTCCCGATGCCCATGCCCACCGAAAGCCAAACAGCAGAAGCAAGCATCCCTCTGGGTCCAATGTGAGTTTTAGTAAGGACACAGAGGGTGGAGAAGAGGAACATACTCAGGTAAGACATATAGAAGGGGCACACAATTAGTCTTGTGTGGAGCTATAAGACAGACAAGCCTGTAGAGTCTCCTCTTTTGGGAATTTAAATGGGAAATTCCCTGTAAGATTCTGTGCTCAAGCTGTATTCATTGTAACAACCACAATTTTCCTGTCCGCTGGACCAGGTTGCCGGTGACACTGAGGTGTTGGCTTGTGAGGCTGAAGATTTTGTGTGTGACTACCACCTGGAGATGCTTAGCCTGTCCCAGGACCAGCAGAACCCCTCCTGCATCCAGTTTGATGACTCCAACTGGCAGATGCACTTGAATTCCCTCAAGCCTCTGGGCCTGAACGTTCTGCTCAATCTCTGCAATGCCAGTGTGACAGAGCGTCTGTGCCGCTTCTCTGACCACCTCTGCAACATTGCCCTCCAGGAAACTCACAACGCCGTGCTGCCTGTCCATGTACCCTGGGGCCTCTGTGAGCTTGCCAGGCTAATAGGTAAGGAGAAATTGGATGAGCGGACACAAAGAAATCAGAGCTGCCAATAGACACTTAATTCTTAGAAAGCATAAGAGTAATATTTTCCAATTTCATGTTGCTGAAAAGGTGGAATTACAGAGCTGATTCTGTCCTTGTTGGGTTGCCAGAAGAGTCTATTAAAGAGGTTGCTTTTGGCAAGTTCAGACTTGTAGATTTTATCAGAGGAAAAAATTGTCGTCAAAGGTATTTCCAGCCAGCCCTGGTTAGACTTGGTGTTTTTCTGGCTTAAGTCTGACAATCTTATCTGGAGACAAGAACAGCTACTAAAGGATGGATGGCTGCCCTGTCTTTACCATGATGCTTTACCAGGAGATTGGGTATAAATGATGTGCGGTACCTCAGCTTGTTTTATGGATGGGAAAACCGAGGAATAGAAGAGGTAAAAGGTTAGAGGCAGCACTAGAATTAAAATGTGAAAGCTCTTGAACTCACTTCAGTGCTTGTTCTTCAGTGTCACAGTTCCTTTCTTCAATGAACCAGAAGCATGAGAGCTCTAATTGAACCATCTTGAACCATCTTGGTGCAGATGCACAGAGAGCACAACTTACCTATCTGTTTATGGGGGAATGTCAGAATGAGAGCAGACAAGATGGATGGCACAGAAGAGAAGAGGACCTTTCTTTTGATTTGGTTACAGTCTCACTTTTCTCCTCCTTGCATTCATGTTTCAGGTTTCACACCAGGTGCTAAAGATCTTTTCAAACAGGAGAACTATTTGGCCTTGTACCGCTTGCCAAGTGATGAGATGGTTAAGGAGACGATGCTGGGGAAGCTTTCATCAATTACCAAGAGGAGACCACCGCTGAGCCACATGATTAACCTGTTTGTGAAGGACACCACTACCAGTAAGGCTGCCTCTTTCTCTGGGCATCCAAAGATGGGCTGGGAGATGTGCAGATGGGCATGGTGAGATCTTAAAGCACCTCAGCAAGATTTAAAAGCTTCTCTGTCAGAGCTCTTAGTCTCTTCTTAATATCTTAAATCAACTAAACCTGGCTCTCTGGAGTTGGCATATGTTCAATATTGAATCTGAAATATGGTTACTATGTTGGCCCCAAATTTACCAAGTAAACTGGCTTTTCTTGCCTATTTCTTCTCAAATTTGTATCTTAATTTAGGAGGAGCTTTTTTCATTTGCCCCATTTGCTATCTTACCTTTGTGAGCAATAATTTTTCTGATGCTAATTCTTTCTTAGTGTAGCTGAAAAACCTTTAACGTTGCCTCATTTCAACTCCTTATCCTCGTTTTTAAACGGTTTAGTTCAGAGGCTGGAGCTCAGACGAATACATGTGTGACCTGGATTATGCTGTCTAGAGTAAATTCTAAGAGGAATTTTGCCAGTGAGGTTATTTAACCGTTGGAACACCTCTCACATGAGAGTTTTGGCCCTTCAAACTTTCTAAAATGTGTGCAACCAGAAATAATGGATTATGCAGCTATTATGTGAAATCGAATGGCTGTATTTGCACAGAGTCAGAACAGATGATCCTAACTAACCTCTCCTGATTCAGCATTTGTGAATAAATCTTTGAATCCACCCACTCCCATGACACGCTGAAGTCAAAGGGAGACACATAAATTCTACAGCTGTAGCAGAAATAGGAGGTAGCTTATCTGTATGTTTCCTTACTCTTCCGTTGAAGTACGTGCCTCACCATCTGGCAGCATTCATCCCAAAACCATAGTAACCACATGGAAATGAGGGGCTCACCAGCATCCTCGGTGGAGTAAAATGGCTTGGTACTGGCTCTGTCTTCCCTTGCTGTAGCTTCATTCTTAGATTTTTTTCTGCTCTGTCTCATTGGCTCACCTCTAGAGGCTTGGTTCTTCCTAACGAGTTCCAGCAGTCAAAAATGGATACTCGTCCTCCCTGTCCGTTCATTAGCTCTCTCCCTTGAGAAGAAATCCTGGCCTTTAAGTTCGTGATTTAGGGAGGGAAGAGGCTGAGCTCACTTTGCTGGCAATGACAGCTGAACAAGCTCCCCCCATTTTCTGGAGCACGCTGTCACTGTCATTTACCCCTTAGAGGGACTGTTATGTGGGACACTGTTGATGCTGAATGGGAATCCTACAGGAAACGGATTGCAGTTGCTGTCAGGCAGAAATGTAGGTATGTGCACATGTGTGGTCATCTGCAAGTTCTCGCTCCGTGTCCAGGGCATAAATATTGCATGAATCAATGAACTTGTTTTGTTTTCTCTTTCCCAACAAGGACTATCTGACTGTAGGACCAAGGTGGGAAGGATTAGGTGTTTATACAATAAAATTAACCAGAGCCCCACACAAGTACTCCTTTGTGTCCCTGAAACAGGCTCGGTCTTTCACACACAGCTCCTATTTGTCTTGGAGGTTTGTTATGCTGATAAACTTGGCGTGCAATGACTATTTATAGCAGAAAGCAGAGAGCTGCTGTGTTTTGGAAAATCCTCTGGTGTTCCTGAAGGTCCCTGCCTGATTTGTGTGAGTGGATATTCTTGGCTCTTGATTTCACCAGCTAGTGTGAGCATTTGCAGTCAGCAACAATGCCTCCAAGAGGCCTTGGGGCTCATTTTTCTTGGCAGTGATGTTTTTTTCATTAGATCAGCTTTGAAGCTGTTGGGGGCAAAGTCACAGAGCAGCTGGAGGAGGGAACCTAGACAGTGAAGTCTACGTGCGTGCAATGTTAATGTATCAGTGCAAACGAAAGGGAACAGGAAGGGTAGAGGAGAGACAGCCTGACACACTTTGTTTCCTGTGTCTGGGACCTGCATCAGACAAGTAGCATCACACACCTTCAAGAAACACTTAACACCTCAACCTACAAGAGGGAACAAACAATTTTAAGACTGTATTCAAAAGTAAAGTAGTGTAAGGAAAAAATAGGACAAGCTGTGGGATCTGTTGATTTTCAGTTCTTCCCTGATCACAACATGAGGTTTTGTTTTAGTATGTTTTGCTGAACTTTTGACCCGTCCTGATTTAACTCATTTTCAGGATCCTTTGTGGAACAGGCTGCTACCTAATGCTGCTGGTCACGCTGTTAAATTATCTTCTGCTACTTGAAAAGAAGCTATTCAAGAATGGCTGTTACCCTTTAAGATCCACTTCTGGCCTAGCACTTTCCAGTGCAGGCAGACTTTGATCCCCACAATCTCATCACTGGTGTTGACACTCTCATGAGAACAAGCAAACAAGAATATATTTTCTTCTTCCATTGGATACAGGAGCAAGATTTTTTCCCCACCTTCTGTAGGACTGGGATTAACACAACATAAGGGAAGAATAGGAGCTGACTACCTGGGTCACATTTTATCACAGCCTTGTTTGAATTCCCACTTGGACACAAATAGCAGCTGAACACATACATATCATCCAGTCTTGAATAATTTCTTGACGGGGACTGAAGACTTTCAACAGAGGAATGCGAGTACCTGGAGTGGATCAAGGCAGCTTGTAGGAGCACTGTTTTGACAAATAAAGGAGCAGTTGTTATGAGAACTCTTGCCTGGGATCCTGTATGGGTGATGCTGACTCATTGTTCTTCCATATTTCAGGCACTGAACAGATGTTTTCTCATGGGACAGCTGACATCATCCTTGAGGCCTGCACAGACTTTTGGGATGGTACCGATATCTACCCCCTCTCTGGCTCTGACAGGTGGGCAGCTTTGTCATTTGGTACATTCAGGAATTGCTGCAAACTTGCAGAGGGAACGTGGCCACTCTATTAAAATTCCCTTTACTGATGCCTATGCTATTTAATAGAAGCTTGAAGTAGGTTATGAACATAGCTGTCTCTTCTTTATAATTATTAGAACCCTAGCCGTGCAAGAGATTAGATGTCGAGAAGTAATCTGTCAGACTGTAAGGCTGAACCATTTACTGCCGTATCTGTTAACATTAGCCTCTTGTAAGTGGACTGTGTACCATGTAGCAGGACAATGAATTATAACCAGATCATTTGATGGTGGCAGGGAAGTGTTTTTCTTATTCAAGAAATGGCTTATATCTTACATGAAATGCAAAGTGATCAATTCTGCCTACAGCTGACACCTTCAAACCAGTCCTCCACAATGCATCACACCCTTTTAGTCCTGTTGTAGCTGTCCAGCATCTGACAGTGTCTGTTGCATATTTATCTAGAGGCTAAATTTCTGTTCTTTCTAGCAGAGCAGACAAACCATTAACATTTACTTTCATTGAATATCAGCAAGTTGTTCCTCTAGGTCTGCTAATCCTCAGGTATAAGAAAATTCCTACTAGAACTTTTTGGAGTATTTATTATCTTAGCACCCAATGAAAAATCCCATGTATAGTCTAATTTGTTACTTTTATGAGCTCAACATAGAGAAGGAACTTCACACTATTCTAGTGACTGATTATTGACTAAGCGTGGACTTGAAATACAGCTCCTGGGACCCAAACTATGAAAGGGGATAGAAGAACAGTCTGTTGCTGTAACTACCTCTGCCATAGTTACCATCATCAAGTTTCCTTCCTTGGTGTTTATCTCACTACAGATAACCTCACTCTGGTTAATTCAATTTCTGCTGTCATGCAGTCCTTAGACAATCACAGAGTTCATCAATAAGAGCATTCAGCGTACTGTGTTCATACTCATCTGTCTGATGAACAACCAGCAATGTTCAACACTGCCCCTGTTGGAACACTGCCCTGCTCCTCACAGAATACATTTTTCCACCTACCCAGTCAGTGACTTCTGCACCGAACTATAGCTGGTACAATCAGAAACACAGCACGTTTCTGCTAACTTGGGTCTTTGTCTCTTCCACACAGGAAGAAGGTGTTAGATTTCTACCAGCGGGCCTGCCTCTCAGGATACTGTTCCGCCTTTGCATACAAGCCAATGCATTGTGCCTTGTCCTCCCAGCTCAACGGCAAGTGCATAGAGCTGGTGCAGGTCCCTGGGCAGAGTGCTATCTTCACATGCTGTGATCTCCCTGGGACAACCCCCATCAAACAGAGCAGTCGAAGGAATAGTTGGAGCTCAGATGGTATGTATGTTCTGTTCTGCATGTAATAACGTCTGCTGCTAGGCCAGGTGCTTTCTTTCTGCTCAGTCTAGAAGTGTATGAACACTCTCATTCTGAGCAGCAGATGCAAATTGAGAACTAAGGGTTTCTAAAGTAGATGCCTTTCCAGAGGAAGTAACGATGTAGCAGCTCGTAAGTATGTTTCTAGCTTAGCTATTGAAGCTTGCAGAGTTCTACTTGTGGCAAGTCTGTTTCTTAAAGCAGGCAACTGAGAGTCAAGACTTCGGAGTATTTTGACACTTAGTTTGTTATTTGACTAATGTTATGGAAATCACGTTTGCTGTGTTTTCTTCAAAGGAACTAGATATATGATGGTATGTGACTACTCTCCCTTGATAGATTTGGTTGCTGTGCTGAAGGATATGATTCCCAGTAGATGTAAATTGTACATCTCCAGAACAGCAATGGAAACTGAGAAATAAGCACATACCATTGCATAACTTCAGGAGACTCTTGTAAGACCAGCGTTAATCTCTTTCTGCTTTGGTCTCCCGTACTGTAAAATGTAAGTAATAGGGTTTCCAGCTGCTTTGAGGCAGTGGTGACTGTTTTCAGAACCCTTTTCAGTCTCACCTGTGGCAAACTTTGCAGCTGTGGGAAGTATTTCTTTATTTTGCTCCTCATGTTGTATTAAGCTCCCATTCACCACAGGCTGATGTGGTGGTGGTGAAGGCAATTTGACAAAGAGCGTTCGCAGGCTCCTTGGGAGTGTCTGCAATGGCTCTGGAGGGAACAGTTCCCTGCATCAGCCCCTCATACTCTGATGCCTCAGCCAGACTCATCATGTTGAAGCACAGTATGAGGTGTTTAAAAAGCACATGTGAACATTATGCTGCACACATCCTTTACCTTTCTGCCCCAGTTCTTTGTGACTGATCCCTGTCTGTTTTGTCTTTTTCCTTTCCATGCTGTCTATTTCGTACTTGTACTCTTGGTCACATGTGCGGGGATGTTCTGAAACTGCCTCTGTGACTGGGTATGCTGGGACAAATGGATGTCTTCAATTTTCCTTCTGTATGTGTGTATCTACATGTTTCCGTGTGCCTGGGCACCGTGTCCCTGGGTATTACCATGGTGGACTCTCCCACCGTGGGTACTGTTGTCTGATGCACATGTGGCCACTTGTCTCTGTGATTGCGTGTTGTTTGCATGCCTGAAGAAGGGATTGGGGAAGTGATGGAGAAGGAGGACTGTATCCAGGCTCTGAGCGGACAGATCTTCATGGGAATGGTCTCATCTCAGTATCAGGCCCGTCTTGACATTGTCCGCCTCATTGATGGATTGGTCAATGCCTGCATTCGTTTTGTCTACTTCTCCCTGGAAGATGAGCTCAAAAGCAAGGTAAGCTGTCTTTGCTGAACTCCCTGAACTTGCATGTCCCTGCCTTGTCTGTCTGGCGAGTTTAGCTCCAGTGCCATCTAAGGTTAATCTGATTCAGCTAGCTAGTGGGTCCAGTAGGTACCTACACTCTGATACAACATTGCCTGCAATACTCTGGCCTGGATAGCTACACTGAACTCTTTTGCCTGCTCTTCTATAGGTGTTTGCTGAGAAGATGGGTCTTGAGACTGGCTGGAATTGTCACATATCCTTAACACCCAACGGTGATGTGCCTGGCTCAGAGATCCCTCCCTCTAGCCCCAGCCATGCTGGCTCCCTGCACGATGACCTACATCAGGGTGAGAGAACTGCGCCTAAACCACTTTGAATGCCACCTGTTTCCTGGATGGTTCTTTTAAACCCGTTCATAGGGTCCTGTGTCCTCACCAGATACCTGATCCTTCAGAGCTTTGAGCACAAAACTGGATGGGCCTGAGGTGTGTGTATGTGTGAGTGAGAGAGCCTTACATTTATAGCATTCCTACCCAGTCAGTACTGCAGTTGTTGGAAACAAACATCCTTCTGTGCACCAGCTGCCGTGATTTTACAACTGCTCATTATCACTTTTGGTTCTTGCTGAGGCCCCTGGTCAAGCCACTGAGGGTCAGTCTCTTACCTGTGCATTGCTCTTCTCTTTAAGTGGGATTTCATCTCTCTCTTCTTCCCCTAGGAAAAGAAAGAACAGAACAGATAAACCATTGTGTCTCAAAGCAGAGACTATGCTCACATATCTACCTCTGAGCAGATTAGTCATCTAAAAATATTGCATTTTAGATGACTGAGGGGGATCTAAGCTTTGCTAACCTAGAAAAATCAGGCTTCACGCTTCCTGGCTTCTGCAGTGCCACGTGAATACACCATGTGGGTGGCACAGGAGTGGCAGAGGCCAGTTCGTGATTGTTTGTGATGTTTCTTTGTGCTCCAGTTTCTCGAGATGATGTGGAGGGGCTCCTGCTGATGGAAGAGGAAGGGCACTCAGATCTCATCAGCTTTCAGCCAACAGACAGCGATATCCCCAGCTTCCTGGAGGACTGTAACAGGGTGAGGTCCCCTTTCCTTACACACTTTGTGTTGTTGTCGCGGTCAACAGTGTAACAGCACCTCAGAGGGAATTCCTTTTTCAAGATAATTGATTGACTGGTTCATGACTGGTTCATGTCCTGATCTTTCTCCTCCCACTTCCAGCTTCACAGCAGCCTTGAGAAGCTCATCTCAGTCCATCTGGGTCCCCTTCCCACGTGCTGGGCAGGAACTGAGAACATCCCCACATTCCATGCAGACAGAAGAAACTTTCTTCCCCACCCATGAGCAGTATTAGGTGCTGACCAGCAGTCAGGGCGTGGGACATGCTCTGCCTGCCTCACAGAACTCAGACATTCTCAGCAGAGGTTACAGAAATACCAGAGAAAGAGAAACATCAAAAAAATCTATTAGGCCTGTGTTTAGGAAGGAAGAAACATTCCTTTGCTGCACGTTACGGCTGCAATTGAAATAGCAGATAGGTGGCAGGAGACAACCCATGTTCTCCAACTAGTTTCTCCACACGGGTAAAAGTTCCTTAGAAATACTTGAGCACAGTTTTATGATGCTGATCTTACAAACCCAGAGGGAGAGCACGGACAGTCTGCCATGTCATGGTAGACCTTTAGTAGAAGACTTCTTAAAAGGGCTTGGGAAAGCCAGGTTATGTCTGCAGGGATATCAGTTTATATCTGATCTTGAAGTTGCACTCTGGAAATTCTAATTTGAGCAGTTCCTTGCTAACCGCCTCCCTCACACACACTTCTGCTTAGTCTCCTCTTTGTCTTTTTTCAGGCCAAACTTCCACGGGGGATCCACCAAGTGAGACCCCACCTGCAAAACATTGACAACGTGCCTTTGCTGGTGCCCCTCTTCACAGACTGCACCCCAGAAAGTAAGTAGCACAAAGCCTGGGTCTGTCCTCCTACCACGCATGGATACATTCCCCATCCCTGTGCTCTGGCTCACCTGGGTGTGGACATGGGTCAAGGCAAAGGGATACAGTCCAGAAACGCAGACAGGCATTTTGGTATTAACCACCCTCTATTGCTACCTGCGGGGAGGCAGTCTTGACTTCAGTATAACTGTTCCTTAGCTACAGAATTGGGCTAAGAGCCACTCCATTTTCAATTTGCATTCATAAGAGACAAAAGCAAACATCCACAATGCCTGTTATTAAGTGTTATCAGTGTGCCAGGAGACTTTGATCTCTGCTTGCAACCCTCGCTTCCTTATATAACTCAGAAGTCACTTCCCAGAAGTATTTTTCTCCTCTGGCAGTTGCTGTTAGCACCTTCTGCTGCTTTGCAGAGCTTTTGATTGCGGAGAGCAAAAATGACAAAATTTCTCTCTGAGAAATGCTATTTTATCTAAAGGGGCTGAGTACTTAGCTGGCTCATACCTGTCCAGCCTCCAGTAAAAGTGCTAAGAATTGTTACAGTTTGGCATTTTAGGTGCCTCTGGGCACAGCTTACAGGAGTGCCAGTGAGAACCAGCTACAAGCCAGCCTGCCTGGGTATTCAGTACCCAGTAAATTTCCTTTGGCTGACAGAGGTGGCACTTCCCCACTCCATCCAACCCCTTGCTGTGCTGCAGATCTGGGTACACCAGTCACTTGGATCAATTGTTTCCACAGGAATCTGCAGAGGTGGTGGTTTGGTTTGTTTTTTTGCGTGCCCAGACTATTCTAGAAAACTCATGTATATCCACAGAGTGCCGTGCACAGGGCTACAGAACAAAACTTGGATCACACAGCAGCTTTGATTTAGAGTCCTCAGAAGGACATTAAGAAAAAGATTGATGAGGGCTAGAGGTCAGGCTGGGAGTGGAGGAACAGGGGCTGGCTCTGAACAGGAATAAGTGTGGCACTGCATTTGGAGTACTTTGTTTTATTTCCTTTGTTCCTTCAGACTTGGAACAGCAGCGAGGTGCTGCTGAGAAGAATTAGAAAGCGTATTTTTTTCCAGATTTGAATTATTCAACTAAGTTTAATTTCTGCTGTTTTCTAACAAGACCATTTGTTGCTGAAGCCACCTGTGTTACATGCCCAGGGTATACCTAGAGCTCTGCTCTGACAGAGACATGCTAGAGGTGCAGATCTCTGGGTCACAATTCTGTGGATCACAGCTCAGCCTGCAGAAGGCAGGTACGCAGGGCACTTGGGCTACAATTAATTAGCAATCTGATCGTGCCCTTTGATTTTGGATCTGACTACACACGTCTGAGGAATGCCAACTGGGGTCATTTTAAAAGATGACTGCTTGCTATCCAGACTGGAAAGCATACATGAAACCTGTGAGCATAGAGATAACGCGCTGTGCTTCTCCTTCTGTCCCCTGGCAGCCATGTGTGAGATGATCAAGATCATGCAGGAATACGGGGAGGTGACTTGCTGTCTGGGGAGCTCTGCCAACCTGCGGAACAGCTGCCTCTTCCTGCAGAGTGATATCAGGTGGGGCAGGATCCAGTCTTCCAGCTGCCTCTGCCTTGGTGTGCCCAGCTGTGGGACACAGCAGGCTTGGTGACTGGGCAGGGGGATGCTCACAGTTATTGTTGTCATTAGTTGGGCTTATAAGGGACATTTGGATGGTATTGGATGGGATTTTTATTTTTTTATTTTTAATGGAGTGACTACCTAGATCCCTTGACACACAGATTTCTGTACATCTTTGAAAGGAAGCTGTTACTTAGATGCTGAAGTATTGTGCACCAACTGGAATTAGAAATGCTTGTTGTTTGGGCAAAATAATGGCAGTTCCCTACTGGATCAACCAATCTGTTCACCTGGAGCCACATACCCAAATATGCTCAGTATTTATCTGGAAATAATCTTTGGGGAGACTGATCCTAAATTCACATCCCAGCTCAGAACTCTACCAGCGAGGCACACAGAGATGGCACAGCATGACTTTACAGGCTGGATTGCAGTGGATCATGGTTTCTCCTCCTGGATGAGGTCTTTCCTTAACACTCCTATGTTGTCCATACAGTATAGCACTGGACCCTCTCTACCCATCCCGCTGCTCCTGGGAGACCTTTGGCTACGCCACCAGCACCACCATGACTCAGGCCTCTGATGAGCTCACCCCCCTGCAGCTTTCAGGGCAGCTCAACAGCCTGCCTTGCTCCATGTCCTTCCGCCAAGAAGAGAGTACCAGCATCATCAGGCTTATAGAGCAGGTGAGCCAGGCACACCCCCATTCTAGTTCTGTCTCTTGCTCACACCCCTCTGCCTGCAGCTCACGAGGAGCAAAGCCAGGAGCCCATGCGAGCATTCTCATTGAGTTGTCCACAGTACTTTGCTTGGGTCTCCTGTCCTTTGTTCAGGAAACACAACAGATATTCTTCCTGCCTGCTTCTTGCAGTCCAAGGTGTAGGGGATGTTGGGAACGGTACCCTGTTGCACCAGGGCACAAATATCATTCAGCTCGATTAAGTATAAACTCATTGAGATCCCTACCTGGAAAATAACTACTAGAGAGAAGTGTTACCACAGAAAATCCAGGAGGTTTCAACTTAGCCCTTGGTTAAATTCTGCCCTTCCATCACAACCTCTGTATCTAAGCAGGAGGCCTTCCCCTTTTGCTTACACCATGTCCAGATGCTCTCCCCTCCCACTTCCCCCACAGGCCTGCCCCTGCCTGCCAATAATTGCTCTTGGCTGATAACTGCTCCCATCAGCGAGGGCTGAGGGTTTGTGCTTCCTTCCAGGCACGGCACGCCACATATGGGATCCGCAAGTGTTTCCTCTTCTTGCTGCAGTGCCAGCTGACCTTGGTTGTCATTCAGGTGAGCCCAGCATGGCTGCGGACAGCATTTAGGTCACAGGACAGGAGTGCTAGCGAGGATAACGGGTGGCTGCAGTGGGGCAGCCTTGCAAGGGGGACAGTGGCCTTCAGTCACGTTTACACAGCACATCTGGGAAAGTTACAGATAGAGACTATGAGATCCCAGCCTACATTGCCCCTCCTCCTTGACCCTCCTACAGAGGTTTCTCTCTGATCCCTTTTTACCTGGAGAAAAGCATCCCTGTTCCAGCACCCTGAAACACGTGGAGTGGCTGTGCAGCAGCAGCCTCGTTACCAGCTCATCCCAGTGTTTGGGGGGAGGACGGTGGCAGCCGGGGTAACAGGACCATGCTGCACTGCTCATGCTCTTCACTCTGGATTGTTCCCATCCAGTTCCTCTCCTGCCTGGTGCAGCTGCCCCCCATCCTCAGTACCACGGACATCGTGTGGCTCTCCTGTTTCTGCTACCCACTGCTCAGGTGAGTCCATCAGGCACAGTGGAATCTCCTGCCCACAGCATACACAGACCAGTCCCCCAGCCTCACTGGGGCCATGGTAAAAGGAAGCCAACATGGCTCACAGCGTGCTAAGGAGGCTGCAAGGGTTATTTTAAGCACCTGCTTTGACAAGGTGCTTGGAAACGCAGATAGGATAATTTGTGTACTGCTGTTAGCCCTGCCTGCTGAGAGCTGCTATTATCTTGTTTGAGCCTCCAGCTGAGAATCATTTTCCGATTTTGACACTGTTGCACTGGCTGGGGTGTGATGGAGAGCACAGGGTGGCAGGCAGAGGTCAATATATACCATAGGTAGATTTTCTCCATCACACAGTTGGAAGTTACCTCTCCCTTATCCACTTGCCATACATGAGAACTTGTACAGCATGTGCTTCAGGGAGTGGGATACAAGCGCAGCTTGAGCAGGGGACAGATAAGTGCCAATGCTCCACTCAGAGGAGGTTCTTTGGCTTCAAATGTTAGCCCAGAAAGCAGATGTGGTGCCTGAACTTGTTAGTAAAGCCTAACTTCCCTTTCTCCAGCATCTCACTCCTGGGTAAGCCTCCCCACAGCTCCATCATGACCATGGCAACAGGGAAAAATTTGACTTCCATTCCTAAGAAGGTAGGTAGCCCATCTGATAAGATTTGTTCATCCTTTCTTCTTTTCTACTTTGTCCCCACGTTGATGCGTAGCTGAGGCCGTGCTAACATGGCTTCCCAACTCCCTTGGTAAACTCTGATCCGTGGCACGAGCCATCCTAACCAAATCACAAAGTCATCTAGGTTGGAAGAGACCTCCAAGATCACCTAGTCCAACCTCTGACCTAACACTAAAAGTCCTCCACTAAACCCTATTGCTAAGCTCTACATCTAAACATTTTTTAAAGACCTCCAGGGATGGTGACTCAACCACTTCCCTGGGCAGTTAATGTTGTCACAGTGACGAAGGGAATCCCTTAGTACCAGTACGCTTGCAGGACAGGTCCACAGCGCAACATCCCAGATCTGTACTGCAGCCTCTGATGGTTCACACCGGGGAGGTTGGGCCGGTGACATGCCCGTGTCACTCTCCTGCCTCTCCCTTCTCCACAGACTCAGCACTACTTCCTGCTCTGCTTCCTGCTGAAATTCAGCCTGACCATCTGTTCGTGCCTCATCTGCTTCGGGTTCACGCTGCATGAGTCCTGCAGAGAGGTGAACACTACCAGCCTCAATCTCACAGCCTGCTCCTCCATCATGCTGCACAGGTGAGGAACCTGGCACGAGCCGACACCCTGCGGTGCCTGCTGCTCTTGCCATTCCCAGGTGGTGCCGACCCCCTCTAACAAGCTTCAGGCTCTTGCATGAGCTGGCTGTAGTGGCTGTGCAGAAGGCCAGGCGCTCTTCCTGGCCTGGACAATTGCACCTTTGGGGCAAAGCCTGGCCTTGCTCAGTCACCCCCTGAGGACAGCCCATTGTTCTACTGAGAAAAGACTCCGAGCTCACATCTGGTTTGCTCAGCTATCAGAGACAGGCAGGGCTCTGGTGGAAATGGGTCAGACAGCGAGTCCGTACTGTTCCTGACTTCTTCCCTGTGTCGTCTCGTTTACTAGCAATGCTGGTGGTGCTCCTGACTGGTTTGGGACATTTTCCAATGCTCTTCTTGTAGCCCAGAAGCTCACAGCTGGCCTGATTGTTTTACACACAGGTGAGTCCGCTTGCAGCACTCAGCACCCACCCCCCAACTCTGGGGGAAAACTTGCATCCTTTGTTTATTTCTGTGTCCCTCATTGTGCCAGAGGACACAAACTTCATTAGAAGTGGAGACTCTATTGGTCTTTTGACATGAAGCCCCTCACCCTATACAGTGCCCTAACAAAGTAAAAACAGCACCTTTGGAGCTGATTCTACCTCTTACCTGCCTGGCGAAGCGCTGGTCCCCTTCCAGTCTCACCAAAAGGGCAGCCTCCATCTTTGCCTCCTTGCAAACCAACTAGCAGTAGCCTGCAGCTCTGCAGAAACATTCCTTGCCTTAAAAGTTCCTCCACCCCTGCTGCCATGTTGTGAAACATCCCCTGGAGTTGGAAGGCTTTTTATCCCCTCTGGAGGGGAGGGGAGCCAGGCTCTGGCCGACTCCCATCACCTGCGCGTGGTTGCTGAGCAGAGCAGCTCCAGCTGCTCTCGTGTAACATTAACGGGCCTCTGCTCCCTTTCCCCCACGTCAGGTGGTGGTGTGCCTTGGTGTGCAGAACGTTGCGTGTTGAGATGTGTAGGGTGTCCACATCCACAGGTATGCCTCCTGATTTGAGGGGCAGCTGTTCTGATGAGCGGTAGCGTGGGTTACGTTAGCACAGCGGGCTGAGAACAAACCCCAGCGTGCCCGCAGTGAGTAAGGCGGTGCAGTACTGCTCCCATGGCCCCCTTTGCGTATCTGGGGACTTGGATTTGCTGTGGGGAGTCTGGTCTGGAAGGACTTGGAATGCAGGTTTGGTTTCAGGAACACAAACCTCATATCCCTTTGGAGCAACAGCTGCTGGTGTGTACTGTGAAGCGACGTATCTACGTGTGATGCTAAATAACCCCCTGCTCCATCTGTACCTGCAGTTTTCATATCCATCACCCACGTCCATCGCACCAAGCCACTGTGGAAGAAGAGCCCCCTCTCCAACCGCTGGTGGACGCTTACTGTGGCTGTCGTGTGAGTATCCCTGGGCCCTGACGCGGCGCTCCGCGGTGCGGAGGGAAGGAGGGCTGTAGGTCCTCCAGCACCAGTTTGCTGGCGCGGAGGAAAGGGATTAATACGTGGCAAGGGTTCTGCGCTGCTGAACCTCACACAGGTGAAGCATCCCTGTTGTGAACTCGGCAGTGGTACGTCTGGGCCTGAGCCCTGATCTGCAGCTCCTGGGAAGCGTGTTCGCTCTGCTGAGGTCTGCTGTGTCTGTCTGTGATCCTAGATTGCTGGGGCAAGTGGCGCAGACTGTTCTGGACCTGAAACTCTGGGAAAACCTCAGTTCTCCATTGACCTTTAACTACGTTTCCATCTCCCCCGTCTCATGGCTCCTGGGTTTTCTTTCCTTGATCCTCGTGGTTATCATCAACGAGATTGTCAAGCTGCACGAAATCAGGTATGGGGGTGGTAGGGGAGATGGAGACAAAGGGCAGGAGCCTCACTGCAGCCTGGCCTTGAGCTGCAGAGGGAACAGGGTGGGGAATAAAAAGGAAAAGATGATTGCATTGTGTAAATCACCTGGCTATTGTGTGCAAGCTCATGTTCCACCTCTCCGGGAGGAAGCACAGGGGAGGAAAGAGGGTCAGGGGTGGGCAGGGGCAGTGATTGGGAGCAGGAAGGGAGACCGAAATTTCCTTATCTCCCTCCAATGAGGAGGAGACAGCCAAGGTCTGTGAAATACCAGTATGGCTTGGAGAGGGCTGTTCTCTCCATCTTGTCCCAGGAGGACAGGGAGGCATTGAATCACAGTGGAGGAAATACGTCTTCACACGCTGCCTGAACTGTGGGACTCGTTTTCACGGGAAGTGGCTGAAGCCAAGAATTCGTAGCAGGCAAAGTGACTGGCTGTTCTAGCACAGGGAGCAGCTGGAGCTGGGAGTTAACACTACTGAGCATGGATTCAGGAAAGGGGGCTGGTGAGGAAAGGCGGTGGGGGTTACAGGGAGCCGTGATGGGGACAGAGCCCTCATCTCTGTTCCTGGGAGGGGATTCTGGGCCTTTCTCTGCTGCGTCTGGTGGCCTTGGATATAGGACTTGGCTGGGTGGGGTAGCTGTGCGATGATGGGTTGCTCTCTGGATTTGATTCTCCTCTCAAGAGCAGCAGAAGGCCCAGGTCAGGGGTTTCTCTGTTTCTCAGGGCTCAGGAACCAGAGCGGGGCAGCTTTACCTGCCTTTTGTCCCTCCACGTACCGACTCTGCTCTCTCCTGTCTCCTCCAGGGTCCGGGTGCGTTACCAGAAGAGGCAGAAGTTGCAGTTTGAAACAAAGCTGGGGATGAATTCTCCGTTTTAAAACCTCCCAACTTGAGTTCCCTGGGGCCAGGGGCAGACAGACACATCCTGCACTGGGAGAGCGGCTGCACCAAAGGCTCAGGGAGTTTCTTTCACACATGCAAACCAGACGGCCTCCTTGCAAAACCGCATCAGCACCTTCCTTCCTGGGGGGCCCAGGCAGGGCACTGCCATCAGGATCCCCCAGCAGGTATGCAGCCCCTCCCTGGCCTGCCAGGGTGCTCTGAGGGAGCCTGCAAGCTCTGGTGGCTGTTCAGGCTGCTCTTCCTTTATTTATTACTAGAGGTTTTTGTTAGTATCACGGTGATGCTGAAATCAAGTGACTCCTTCCCTCTGTGTGAGCAGATGGGTTTCCTTGACCTGGCAGGACAATCTGGGGCCAGAAGGGGAGAGACGTAGGGCTGCTGAGGCCAGAGATTTCTATTGAAACCCATTTTTTCCTTCTCTGCCTGCTTTCCTGGATGATGTGCATGTGCATGCTTGCGCGTGCCCTCACCTACCTCTGTCAGCCATCTCCCCTGCACCTCCAGGAGCGCTAGGTGCCAGGTGAGGGCTGGAGCTCACATTCCCAGAGGGACGCTGGAAGGGGTCTTGGGCACCACGCTAGAAAAGCCCCGCAATGGCCAGCTTGTGCCAGGCCTGCCCTCTAGCGTTGTTGCTGTAGCCACGTGCCAGCTGTCGAGTACTTTGAGAGAAGGATGAGGCAGGGCTTTAAGGAAAACTTGTCTGCATCTGACCCTGCTTATAAGGTGCACAGGGAATCAGGACAGCTCCCTCCAGCCCTGCTGATCCAGCTCGTGTATGCTTTAACAGCCCCCAGAGAGGCAGGGTTGTAACTGTCCTCCTTTTGGTGATTTGGATTGCTGTTCTGCTTCAGTAAAATGCCTGCTTGAGAAGGCCACGGCAGTATTTGTAGCTACAGAGAAAACCTGAGACCTGCCTACCCCTGCCATGGAGGGAAGGAGATGTCTTTCCATCCGCATCTTGCGGCTGTGACTAACACGGAGCTGGTGGACGGCTCCTTTCCCAGCCAGGGACCCTGCTGCTCTCCAAGGCACGGGAAGCCCCTCTCATCATGCCTTTCTGTGCTAGTGTTTGGAACTCTCCCCTTCATGCTTCTGCCCTCATGGCTGTTACCTGTTTTTCTGGAGGTCCCTTCTTCATCTGACCTTCCACTGAGGGCTCTGTAACCCGCGGTTTGCCCCGGCGCAGCACATGTGCTCCTGTACAGACCCCAGCAGTACTGGGAACACTGGTGCTGTTGAGGGCTGACACTTGGGGGTCAAACAGGAGCACACAGGCTTGGCTACCAGAATATTTGCAGCTCATGGAGATGCTGACTCTCTTCCTAGTTCTAAAAATTGGCTAAACCTGACAAATCCTGGCACAGTTTTTGCTTCCAATATTAACACTAAATACACGGCTGTTTCCCTTTGGTGTCCAAGGCTAAGAAGTGGCTGCTGCTCCTTCCCTGGCAGGCAGGGAGCTGGACGGGAACCCCAGCCCTACCCGCTGCTCCACCTCGTCTTCCTCTCATTTCAGCAAACGCAGGGAGGACGCACACTGCGCGTCTCTAAGCAATACCCTTCTGGCTGCGGGTCTGGTAGGAGCGTGGAGCAGGGGTAGGGTCAGTCTCTGCACTCTGGGGACAGAGGGGGGCTGCTGGAGGGGGCCAGGTGCGGGTGTCTGGAGACCGGGGCCCTGTTCCTGCAGCTGGAGCAGCTGCAGAGCAGCCGTTTGGGCTCTGCTGCTGGCAGGGCTGGGTGGGGGGAGCCAGGCAGGGCTGGGAGCCAGGTGCTCGCTGGGGAAAGGCAGGGCTGCCCTCCTGCATCGCAGCAATACCCGGCCAGTCCTGCTCGCAGGGGGTCTGCTCACCTCTGCCAGCTGGGCTGAGCTCTTCCTTCGCTCCTTCCAGGTCCGCAGGGCTGCCTGGCTCAGGGAGAACACGCTGCATTTCTCAGTCGCGCTTAACTCACTGCGTGCCAGCTGCAGATCTGTTATCACTGGCACTTGAGAAACCAGCTTGTCCTTCTGATGCCAGGGCTGGCTGGCAAGTGGGACACGATCTCCTCCGTGGCCAAGCTGAGCTGCCACTAGAGGCAGCGCCAAGCCACTCACTGCTATCCCCGCAGGGCAGCTTTCCCCGACCTAGCTCTTGCTTTGTGCCACTTAACTGTTGTAGGTGATAAAAGGCAGCAGCTACCAGGGCTTCCTGCTGGCCACACCTTCCTCTAGAGGAGGCAACTCTGAGGTTTCCTTCTCTGGGTGATCACAAACGTTTATTTTCCTGCACCCTCCTTCCCACGTTAGACTTGGAGGGAGCCAAGGCGTAGGAACGGAGCCTTTTGGATGGTGTTGCCATTGCCACCCTCCCCTCCGCCACTGAGGCACCTGAGGACCAGGGTGAACGGCTTCAGTATGAAGTTTCCTACATCGAGATGTTTTTAAATGGTGTATATTTTATATTAAAATTTTTGGGATGTATGTAAAAATATTTGATTTGTATTAAAACTTGTATAAAAAAAAAGAAACGAACCCTAACCCGCACACATCCACTGTATGAACGGCAATAAACAACTGTCTTGGTAACGCCCTGTGAGCGTGGGAGGGCGTTTGCACCCAGCAGGGCGAGGAGGTCAAAATGTGTTTGTTGGTCATGGCACAGGTAACGGGGTCACCTCTGGGCCAGGAGCACAGCCCGAGAGCTGGATTCTCCTGGGATCTGATCCTGGCGCTTTCTGCCAGTTTCTGCCCAGCCCGGGGCGGATGCGCAGCCCTGCAGGCCCTGCCCAGAGAAACTCCTCACTCACCTCCTGGTCTCTGCGGTCCCAGGCAGAGCGCGTGTGGTTGCTGGGATGGTCGCTGCCGACTGCTTCGATGGTGAAAGGGCTCGGGGTGAGCTGCGACAGGCCCTGGGAGCACTGGAGAAAAACACAGTGGCGAGATGAGGAGCCCTGGGCTGCTTGTCCTGAGCAAAGCAGGACCCGACGCTGGGCAGAGGGGCACAGGAAGGCAGTGCTGGTCCCCAGCACGCTCACCGCACGTTACTGCCACGTAGTAAGGCTCAGACTGAGCATTAACCTCGCTGGAGGCGACAGCAGAACTCTTACCAGGGAGATTATCTGAGGAAACCCAGCTCTTAAGCACTCAAGGGGCAGGATAAAGCTGATCCTCGATGAACTTCAAACAGAGCAGGAGACAAGCTCGTATGATTTGACACGAAGGAGACAACTAGGCAGAACTATCAAAAGGGTAAAATATGCCCCACTGTTTAATAGAATTTAGTCTTAACGGATGTTAGTGGAAAACAAAACACATGATCAACACAAACAGAGCAGATGGTTTAAAATCTGTTGTCAGTCTGGTGCTTACATGGGCTATTTTTTCCCCTCACTGTCTTGCTGCACAGAGCAGGTGCAGCCAGGGTCAGTTAGTCCCAGTTGCAGTGTACATAACTTACACACCATACAGTAGCTTCAAAATAGAGATCTAGAGCTTAAAAAATAGGCATTCTTCTGCAAAACAAATGTTTAATTCCCTTATTGACAATGAGAGCAACATGATGGTGCCCTCAGGTGGCTCAGACAGCGACAGCTCCACCCCAGTGTCCTCTTATCCCTGACCCCAGAGTACAAGACTTGCAGTTCTGGTTAGTAAATATATATAATAAATCACATTTAAAATATATACATTGGCCTTTAAAAAAACATTTACAGTTTTATCAACATTGGAAAAAAATAACTGGGCTTGCCCCAGATTGACTTGTGAGAATAAAAATCAGTTTTAAAAGGTTTCTGCAAACCTTTCGTTAAAGTGCCACTGGTTGGAGCTGTTTTAAAACCAGTCAGGTCCATGGCGCAGCACTTGCCTGTCGGACTCGGTCATTTAAATACACTCAATGTGATGTATAAAACAGAGCAACCAACTGGCCAGGAGAGAGGTGTCTAAATCGCCTCAAACTGACCTCAAGTCCCAGCCAATGATTTTATTTTATTTTACTTTTTTCAGGGATTTTTCATCTGTGCTTTTCAGCCCAAAGCCAGGCTGGCGCCTCCCGCCATGCTGGGCCCGTGGCACAGCCGCTGCTGGTGAGCCCTGGGGACCCGAACAGGCGGGCTCCGCGCCTTTCTCAGTGCAGGGAGCGAGGGGCTGCGAGCAGGCAAAGTCAGTCCCAAACTCCCCAAAGGGCTGGGGAGCACCCGCCTCTTCGGCCACCTCCTCCCTTTCCAGTTGGGTTTTGTGCGGGTGATTTTTTTAAAAAGGGGTAAGGGTTGGAATTTTTTTTCCCTTCGTCTGGAATTTTTGTAACAAATGGCACTTCAGTCCAATCTTAGGTTCCCTTCTGGTGCTCTGATGCTTTCATTTGCTTGGCATGCCGAGTGCAAGCCAAGTTTGGGGCTCTTGGACATATTTAGACATGCACTACTAAACAGATCCTGCTAGAGAAATCTGTCTTCAAGCTATGCAGCCGTTCCTACTGCTTGGATGCAATGAGCTATCACTGCTGTTCCCCTGCTGCAGCCACGGGGCTGTGACTGCATCCAGCGTGTATTTACAGTAGCTGTTGCTGAGCTGAATTCACCCCGTGCATGCGGGGTCACCTCTCCCGCTGGGTTTTAGTGCGAGGAAGCATCGTGCGCAGTCCCAAACGCTGCCACCGCTTAGCGACGTTCAGGGCTGGGTTTGTGCCAGCACCTCCCTGCAGGGAGGGGCAGCGGGAAAAGGGGGCCACCCCCCCAAAAAAAAAGGGGAAATAGGGGAGGGAAAACAAACCAAAAAAAAAAACAAAAAACAAAAAACCCCGCTAACCACTCTGCTACTTCTGCCCTGGGAACACTGGGGCCGGCAGTTTGTGTCGCACAGTGGCAGCAGAGGGCAGCCTCAGTGTAGCAGCGCGATCCTGCTGGGCGCACAGCCGTGTGCGGCCTTCGGCGCTGCGCAGGCATCCTGCGAGGACCCTGCAGCCATCCTCGGCGCTGCGGGAGGGTGCAGGTAGCCCCCCGCGTCCCGCAGCTCTGCAGGCTGTGCCAGCCCCCTCCTGAGGGGCTGTGGGTCCCAGCGGGGGATTTCGATCCGCTCAGATTACACGCTGCCTGACGCTGATGCGTTTGGAAAAAGCAGCAAAAAAAGCAGGAAGGTTCCTTCTCACTCCGTAAGCTGCCAAATCGCGACAAGCCCTGTCTTCTTTTAGCTGCTGTCAGGCCCTGCCGGGGCTGGGATCTGCTCAGTAAATAGCCAGCTCCGTGGCGGCTGCCCAGGGAGGTCTTTCCTTTGACACTTTGTTGGCAGGGGATAAATAATAAGAGGCAGGACTCGGCAACGCAGTGTGGAAAGAAAAAGGTCCCTTGTGGAGGCTCCTCAGTGCTGTGCGAGGGAGCGAGGGCTTCTCCGCGGCCTCCAGGACCACATGCGCAGCCCCTCCGGGCTCTCCTCCTGCTGCCAGTCTGGTGGGAAACGCCTGACCCCCGCGGCTGTGCCGGAGCGTGTGACACGGAGCCGGGTGGCTCTGGGGCCGGTGACACGGGGTGGGTGAGGAGGGGCAGCCACGTTCCCGGCCACAGTGCAAAGTGCAGGGAGGGAGGCGGCTGGAGAGACCTGGAGGCACCACGCGGCACCGGATCCGCTCTCCCCCCATCACGACGGCACTGGCAGAGCAGCCGGAGGCGGGGAAGGGAAGGAGGGAGCAAGCCTCAGTCCAGCATCGCGTCCAGCTGGTCGGCCAGATCATCGAACATGTTGCTGATGTCCTCCAGGATGTTCTTGGCCGAGTGCACGGCCCCAGGGGGGCTGGGGAGGGAAGGGAGAGTTGGTTAAATGCTGCCCCTACGCTTGAGGTGCCGTTGGGCAGGGGCAGCCAGGTGGGACCTGACCCTCCCGGTCACAGCTGGGCTGGAGCACGCACGTCCTGGTGGGTCGCAGGCACGTGGTGGCCGCGTGCAGGTGGCTGCAGCCCGTGCTCAGTCCTTGGGGCTGCCCGGGAACCCACTGCCGCCTGCCAGGGCTGCAGGCCCCAAGCCCTTTGCCTGCCCCGCCTGGGGGCTCCCCACTTCCACTCCCCAGGATCTCACCCCAGCATTTTCCTCTCCCCCAGCACCACCTCACCTCTCCACCTCCTCCGCTGTGATCTTCTTCTCAGCTGCCTGCAGCGCAGCAGCCAGGGTGGAGTTGGTGTGCTCCAGCCGCTGCTGGACCAGGGCGGTCCCCGGGGCAGCGGCCAAAGGCTTCGGCGACACCTTGCTGCTTGCCTCTAGCGTCAGAGGGCTGGGAGCGGCCAGGGACCCGACCACATCTGGCACCGCCTCGGGGGCTGCCCAGGGAGCAACAGTGTGGCGGGAGGGCTGCAGGACTTGCTGGTAGATGGTCTTGGGCCCGGAGAACACCAGCTTGGTGGATGCCACTGAGGTGTGCTTGGCGGGGACGTCTGCAAGGGAAGAAGCCTCGTGGCACGTGGTGGCACAGGTCCCCCTTGCCTCCTGGCCAGCCGGGGATGCTGTCCTGACCCAGCAGGGGAAGGAGGGAGCCTCAGGCCTTGCCACCGCCTCAGAGAGACCCCCCTGAGACCCCATACCTGGAGCAGGTGTCCTCACCACGGCAGTGCTGAGCAGCTCCGTGGGGCTGGGGGCTTTGGTGGGGCTCGGTGTCTTCTTGATCCCCTTCTCCAGCGACAAGATGCTCTTCTCTATCTCGGCAATCCTGAACTCCACGCTGTCATCATCAAAGGTGTCTCCAGCCAGCCCGGCCCGTGGTGCCGGCCCAGTGGTGGGGCCCACAATGCTCACAGCTTGGGCCTGGGCGTACTGGGGCGCGGGGCTGCCACCCGCCTCTGCCTGCCCTGCCAGGCTGAATGCCTTCAGCACAGCCTGCAGCGGCTCCCGCTCCTTGAAGCGGGGCCGGCGCTTCACCGTGTCCGACTCGGTGAGGTTGAACTCCAGCACGGGCGGCTCCTTGGTGGCAGCAGGTGCCGCCGGCTCCTTCCCAGCAGAGCACGGGGGCTCTGCAGGCTGGGAACTGGGCTCTGCATCCTGCACCGCAGCGTCGGCCTTGGGGTGCCCAGCAGGCTTCGGACGCTGCTTGATGGTTAAGTTGCCTTCTTCTGCAAAGGGGATGCACTCGCTGGAGCTGTTCTGGGAGGATGAGGAGACCTCGGGCTTGGCCTCCTCCTCCGTGTCTGAGCAGGCGTCCTCCCGCCCGACCTGCACAGCCTCCGTCATGGGAGCGCTGGGCTCACTCAGTGTCCGTCTCCGCGGCTTGCTGCTCTCAAAGGCGTCCCTGCCAGCGTCAGCAAGCACGGTACTGCCAGTATCACCGCCATCATAGGACCGATCGTCCACACTGGCCCTGGAGAGAGAGTCCTGAGCCACATGCAGAGGTTTTGGAGCCAGAAGGGGCTTGGGTGGGCTTGCCCCGGGTGTCCCCTCCAGTGCAGCTGCCAGGTTCCTCACTGTCCTGCTGCGACTGGTGTCACCGGGGCTGGCACCCGCATCAGCCATGTCCTGGGGGACAGGAGGCTGCTGCTCGGGGTCGGGGGGCTGCTCGCCGTTCGCCTCGGTGGCAGGGGTGCTGGAGACAGAACTGAGACGCTTGGGAGGTGGCGGAGGGGGTCCCTTGCGCTTGGCCCGGATGGCGAAGGATTGGCTGCGGGTCACCTTGGCTTCCGCCTGCAGGCAGGCCCGTGGCATCTGGCTGCGGCCCGGCCGCCGCGTCAAGGTGGCATAGGAGCCCAGGGTGCTGGTGGGCACCCCCTCCTCCTCTTCGTGCTCTCCATCTGACAGCGCGTAGCGGTTCAGGCTGTGCGACCGCTTCTTGTACTTGAAGCCTTCGCCCCCGTTGTGCTGCTCCCCTGCCTGCCAGGTGCCCGGGGCCGCAGCAGTCTTGGACGGCTCGGTGGGGCTGCACTGGCTGTGCAGGTAGGAGAAGGCTTTTTGGGCTGATGTCTGCAGGCTGCTCTTCTGCCCAGAAGGGAAGGAGGGGTAGGGGTGTGCCAAGGTCTTGGGCTGCTCGGCCCCCAGGAGGGAAGGGGCCGTCGGGGATTTCAGGGAGACGTGCGGGTACATGAAGACATACGGGGCCGTCGCCTTGTTGGGGGTCTGGGGAGGGGTACAAGGGGTGACTGCTGGTGGCCCTGCAGGGCCAGCACCTTTCTGAGCCGTTGGCCGGGCGTACTGATCCGTGCCTTCAGGCAAGTTCCTCTCCTTGAGAGGGCTGCCCCCGCTGCCGTTGGCGTAGCCGTTCAGCCCCTCGGGGGAGACGAGCTTCCCAAAGGGCTCGGGGCTGGGCCGTCCCGGCAGGCTGGCCGGGCTCTCCTTGCTGCGGGGTGGCGCGCAGGACTGCCCGCTGCTGCTGCTGCTCTCCCCGCTGCCCAGGCTCTCCTGCGAGGGGCTAGAGAGGTGCCGGGACAAAACATTGTCCTGCGAGTGCCCTGAACCTCGGGACCGCACCCCGATGCTCTCCTGGCTCCGCGACATTCCCTGGCTGTTCTTGATGCTGAGCGTCTCGTGGCAGCTGTTGGACATGGCTGTCTGGAGCTCGTAGCTGAGCTCGCTGTCCTGGAATGTTGTCATTTTGGGAGTGTGTGGGGACTGGCATTCCCCATTCTCCAGTGACTCAATGGTGACAATGTCCAGGGCACCGGGGACTTTGCGTCTTGCCAGGGTGGCTTCTGCTTGGTTGAGGCTTTTGCGGAGGTCTCTGAGCTTCTTGACGGCCAGCATGATCTTCTTCTGGTGGCCTGTGGGAGGGTGGCAACAGGAAAGGGGCATTAAGTTGGCTCCAATCCTACAGGGCCTCTTGGCCAAGAAAAAGCCACAGTCATGTCATGAAGCAGGGCAAAGACATCCAGGTTATCCAAACCTGGAGACAAACTGCCAACAAAGTCCACCCAGCTCAGCCTGGTTCCAGCCTGCCCAGGGCAGTCCCGGGGATGGCCCTGATCTGCTCTTTCTGGGTGCACAGGACAGGCCCAAGGGACGTCAGGGCACGGGGACCCGGGCAGGAGACTCGGCCGCCCTGGCCCACCCCAGCACCCTTGCTGGGACTCACCCAGTTGGTTGATGCCAATCTCTTGCAGATCCTCCCACGTCAGGTCCGTCACGATGGTGATGGAGTCGTAGCCGTTGTTCACCAGCTTTTTGTGGTACTGGGGCAAGCCGATGGCACTGAGCCAATCCATCAGGTCAGCCTGCAGAGAGCACGGAGAGGCCGTCATGAGCAGCAAGGGACAGGCGGTGCCTTCATCCATCCCCTCCATGCCCCTGGCCAGGAGCCTGCTTTTTGCGGGTCTCTCTGGCCGCTTCAGAGCTCATTTACCCCATCCTGTCCTGCGGGACGCAGCTCTGAGGGTGCCACAGAGCAAAGCCCCGGTGCAGGGACTCACCGGGATGTAGTTGGGCAGCCACTCGGCAATGCTGAGCTGCCCGATCTCAGTGGAGATCTTCTTCCTGTGCCCTGGTTTGGTCACGCCGATGGCTGTCAGATCCTAACGCAAGCAGAACGGGGCTGCAGTCAGCAGCAGCACGGGGAGCGTGGAGCGCTGGGCACCCAGCGCCGGCAGCTCAAGGGGTGCAGGCCAGCAGGGAAGGACCTGCCTTACCTCAGGGGTCATGCGGCTGATGGTGGGGACATCGTAGCCGGCGTTGAGGAAGTTGGCAGTGTACGACTCAAGCTGGAACTCCCTCAGCCAGTTGTAAATGGCTTCTGCGTCCTGGGGAGAGGACGAGGCAAAGAGCAGCCTGTGACTGTGGCTGCAGGGCCTGGAAGGACCTGACTGCTTGGGGCACAATGACAGGACCTTCTTGGGCGAGACCCACCCGGCCCCAGTGTCCCCAGGACCCAGTCCCATGTGCCCAGTGCAGAAAGAGCTGGGCTGAGAACCCCAAGCATTGCCCTCCCACCCTGCACGCCGCTGGCCCAGTCACCTTCCCCTCCAGGAGCTGCTCAGGCCGCAAGAACTGGTGGGAGAAGACCCTGTCTCCTGGGGGACAGTTGCCAGGGCTCTGGTGGCCTGGTGGCCCTAGCAGAGAGGATAGGAGAGAAGAGAGTGTCAGAGGGGGACCCGGGCACTGAGCAGCCCCCAGGGCTGGGGGACAGCTGTCCCCAAGGCCCCCCGGTGCTGGGGTATCCCTCACCTGCTGTGGAAGTCAACTGCCCGTTGCGAGGCTCTGATCCCAAGAGGTGTTGTTGGAGGTCGTCGCCAGTGGAGGGCAGCGGCTGGGGAGAGGAAGAGTGAGGAGGGGAGGGACATCCCTCCGGAGAGGGCCCCGTCCCCGGGGGTCTGCCTTGCACCCCTGGGAGCTCAGCACTGCATTACCCAGCAAAGGGCTGGCCCCTAGTGAGAGATCAGGGCAGGATTTGGCCCAGGGCCCTCTTTATCCCCTCAGGTGACTCAGGATGAGGAGGAGATGTTACACGGTAGGAACCACAGCCTCAGCCCCGCTCCAAAGGGCCAGAGCTGAGCTGCTGGACTCCAGCCCCAGGAACATTTCCCCACTGAGTCCCAGCAGCAAATACACGCTTGGTGGGGGGGTGCTCAGCTCCTGCAACCCCGCTCCTTGCCAGGAGGTGCAGGGGGTTACAGGAACGTGCTGGGCCCCATCGCCACCACATGGGGTGGAGCTGGGGGAGCAACATGGGGGGAGCAGGGGCTGGCACCTACCCTGGCATTCTCGATGAGGATGCTGGTGCTCTGCCCGTTGGTGCCCTCGGTGCTCTGGCCGCTGCCGGCACTGCGGATGCTGCCGATGCTGCCCTCGCTGCCCACGCTGTTCCTGTCTCCTGCTACTCAGGACAGAAGGGGAGGGAGGTCGTCAGCAGTGCCCCGGGACTGGTGCTGACACAGGGCACGGAGGTCCCCAGCAGGGACCCGCGTGCCAGCAGTGACAGCAGTAAAAAAACAGCCTCCCACAAGATCCTTCTGGCCACAGAGCATGCATCAGTCCCTCCCGGCACACACAGCACAGACAGGGTGACCTCAGCTGGCAGGGGACACGCAAAGGGGAAGTGGGAACTGGGGACACGGCCACAGATTCCAGGAGGGAAAGCGCTGCTCTATGGGCTCCCCTAAACTCCCTTGCCCTCTGGCTGCTCCCTCTTGTCTGGCTGCTTCCCTGCCGGGAGGTGGAAGGAGAACGTTCCCCCACGTCCCCTGTGCAGGCAGGGCTGGGGACAGCGGAAGGTCCCCGGCCCCTCTCCCTCCCCAGCCCCACCCCTGACCTGAGCTGTCAGGGCCCGGGGCCGTCCGGGTTAGGGTGAGGTGGCCATAGGGTGCTGGGATGCTTGGGGCTGCCTGCTGCGGACACTCGTCGGGGAGGTGCTGCAGCCCGCCGGGGGGAGCCGTGAGGGCCCCGGGGGGGCCCTGGCGCTGGTGCGTGGGTGCCATGCGGGGGAGGATCATGCCTGCATTCAAAGACAAAACACGCGTGGTCAGAGCTTGTGCAGGAGGCAGCGGGGGGGGGGGGGGTATCTGAGTCTCAGACCCCCAAACTTCCACCCCACCGGTCATACAACCCCCTGTGCCCACCAGAATCCTTTCTTTCCCCGCCCCCTAGCTAGCCAGGGCGACAGGGACCTGTCCTGTGGGAAGGGCTGGGCAGGGAGAGGTGGTTTCACATCGGGACAAGGCACCCAGGACAGCCACCGACCTGTTCGTTTGCTGATGACTTCGGCAATGGAGGGGGGGAAGTACCCGACGCGATCGGTGCCCTTCTGAGTGTCGTGGATGTGCCCCTTCCATCGCCCATCGGGATGCTGCTCCAGGACCTGCCGTGGGGATGAGGAGGACAGGGCTGGTACCAGGCAGCGGCGGGGACAAGGGACGGGGAGTGGGGAGCAGCCCTCACCGTGATGACATCTCCTGCCCGGACATTGAGAGCAGTTGGATCGTGGAGGTTCCAAAAATCCTTCAAAGCTCGGACCTTCAGGATTCCTGATGCCTCTGAAGACAAGGGATGGAGGGAAGAGAAAAGGAGCACAGCGAGAGAGAGGTTTGAGAAAGGCGGGAGGAGAAAATGAAGAGAAAGGAGAGGGGAGAAGAGAACATCAATACTGCAGGAAGGACTCGGTCTCTGGGGATTGCTGGCACAGAGAATGGGAGCGTACACGATGGGACTGAGATACCAACACTTGCAGCTCGGCTGTTTTAGGGCTGTTAGGAGGAGCTGGGAGCACGGGGCAGGTCTCGTCAGGGAGAAGTGCCCCTCTGTGCCAGGCAGGGCCTGGCCACAAACAGGCCCCATCTCACCTCTGAGCAGCTGCTTGATGTCCTTGCTGGCGTGCGAGGTGGTGAACTGGTTCACGATGTCCAGTGCCGTCTGGTTGTAGGTGTTCCTGATGTTCACGTCAACGCCACCCTGCCCAGGAGGGGACGTGGTTAGTGTCAGAGCCTGCAGCAGCCACCCTGCAGGGGACGGAGGGACCGAGGGGATGGGAGGGAGGCGAAGGCCAAGCTCGAGAGGTTTGTCCCCTGGTGCTCACCTCCAGCAGCAATCGCACAACCTCTGTTTTGCCATAGAGCGCGGCTTCGTGCAGGGCTGTGCCCGTCTTCGTCTGCTTGTTGATCTCAATCCCAGCCTTCAGCAGCTGCCTGGAATTGAGGAGGGAAAGGCATGAACAGGAGGCCACTGGTACAGGGATTGGGGGATCGGCTGCTTTGCAGTGGGAGAGGGACAGCCCTCTGCTCCGCTGAGGCTTTGGGGATGAGGCACCAAGGCCTGTACCAGGGCTGTGGGTTTAGGAGGACGTCGGATGGAAGTTGTGGTGTTGTTCTGGCATCAGGCAGTGCCGGGGGCTGGTGGGGGTTACCTGATGATCTCCTTGTGCCCGTTCTTGGCTGCTAGGTGCAGCGGGGTGGTGTAGTTGGGGTCGGTCGCGTCCTTGGACTGTCCCTCCAGCAGGGCGACGCACAGATGGCTGTTCAGCAGCAGCTGGGCCACCTGCACAGGGGTGAGCAGAGCTGTAGGTGTCATCGTCACAACATCCCAGCATGGGGCTCAAGCTGGCTGCTGCCAGGGCCAGCTGCGTGCTCCCTGTCCCACCATTCTCATCCCACAGCCCCAGGGCTTGGCGGGGCCCAGACGGAGCTTGGCAGGGCCACGCTGTTGTGAGGGGCTGGAGAAGGTCAGCACAGCCAGAAATAGTCTTCCCATAATCAGGCTTTTCAGACCAAACCCTAAAAAACTCCAGCCTCTCCAAGCCCAGAGCGACTCTCGGCATCGCAGGGCAGCCCAAAGGCACAGAGGAGTTATTTTTACTGCCCTGTTTATAGCTGCAGATATTATAGATACTCCAGAAATGGAAATGTGCCCCCGCTCCCCTCCCCGGTGGGGGCACGAGACAGTCTGGCTGGCCGCACGCCAGCCCAGCCCCACGGCGTTGGCTCGGCTGGGGTCTCCCGGGGCGCAGGGAGGCCCCGGCCCCACAAGCCACGCCGGGATCCTGAGCAGCTGAGCGGAGCCAGGCGCTCCGGGCTGGTGGGGATTAGGGAGCTCAGCCTGTCTGTGCTTACACGGGAGCAAAGCTGGGGCGGGCGGGGGGAAGTTGCAGGGACCTGGGAGCGAGGACGCCCAGGTTCTGCTGCCCCGCTGCGAGGCTGGGAGCAAAACCCGCAGCTCAGGGGTTCAGGATCCGGCCTTGCCCAGCCGTGGGAGGAGGCGGGTGCTGCTGCCAGGCTTCGGGGTTGGTGGCAGAGGGAGGGTGCTCACCTTCAGCCGCCCAAACTCACAGGCCAGGTCCAGGGGGGTTTTCTTCGCTTTGTTGATGAGGCAGGGGTTGGACTGGTGCTGCAGCAGCATCTCCGACTGCGGGGGAGCAACGTGGTTATGGGGAGCTCAGCACCACCCTGTGCCCCTGCCTTCTCCTGCCCAGTGCAATGTTCCCTCCTACTCTCACCAGCAGGAGAGAGACCCCGTCGGGGCGGCGCCGCCTCTCACTTACCACCTCGTAGTGGCCGTACTGCGCCGAGAGGTGCAGCGGGATCTGCCCGTCCAGCGAGGCCATGTTGACAGAGGCAGCGGCGCGCAGCAGCACCCGCACCGGCTCCACGCGTCCCTGCCAGGCCGCGTAGTGCAAGGGGCGCATCCCTGCGGGGAAACAGCGCTCAGCAGGGCAGGATAGGGCTCAGTCCCCCGGGATCGCTCGGAGGGCTGAGCTGGCTGCCGCAGATGCAGGGTGCAGCAGGGGGGGTCACCCCTTACCGTTGCTGTCCTTGATGTCCACGGTGGCCTGTGCCTCCAGCAGCAGCGAGATGAGGTCCAGGCTGCCGCCCAGGGCCGCGTGGTGCAGCGCCGAGAACCTACGGCACAAGACAGGGCTCAGCACGTGTCCCTGTACCCCTGCCTTGCATGGGGACACGCACCGGGGCAGCTCATGGCTCCTGACCCCGTTCACGGCTCCTGACCCTGCTCACGGCTCCTGATCCTGCTCATGGCTCATGGCTCCTGACCCTGCTCCAGACACAGCTCCCAGTCAGCCCACGGGATTCCCCGGAGCAAAGAGGAGATAAAGCCCTCTGTGCTCTCCGTGCCCTCGGCTGTCCCTGCGCCGTCCCCCTGCCCGTGCCAGCAGGGATGCCGGGAGCCCACGGCACAGCGGGGGAGGCCGCCGGTAATGAATGAGGTCTGTGTCTCGGGGCTGTGAAAGGGGCCTGGCTGCCCAGCGTGCTCCCCCTGTGCTGTCACGTGAAGGGCTACGGCTCAGCACAGGGCTCTTGCACCAGCAGGGAGGCTCCGAAGGGCTCGGCGGCCTCCCAGCCCTGCACCGCCAACGCGGCCCGACCAGCACAGCTCTCCTCCCGACCCACTGCACCCTGCGGGGTCTCTGGGCTAACGGGAGGGCCGACTGCAGCGGGGAGGCCTGCTCCCTCTTTCAAACGCAGCCACCACACCACCACGCCAAAACCTCCACCCCAAAATAAGGACGTGGAGGGGAGGAAATCCCCCCCAGCCAGCCCCGGGGGCTGCACAAACACTCGCCCACCCGTCCGAAGGACGAGGACACCGCCGGCAGCAGGGCTTTCCCGGGGGGTGCACGGTGTGGCCCCACGTGCACGGGACTTGTCTCCCCGCTGCCCCCCTCCCCGCCCCCCAGGGAAGCCCAGCACACCCAGCAGTGCTTTTTATAACCCAAACACCGCACGTGGCCCTGCAGAGGGGAACGGACCCCTCGCACCCCAGCAGCCCTCCCGGAGCCGCCCGAACGCGAGCCCTGTGCCTTATCAGCATCAGATCATCGCTTCCATTATTACATTTTTTTTCTGTTAAGCTCCATCTGCACAGTATTATTTTAAGACAGCCATCCTGCCCGTTTCCAACCCCCTGTTGGCCTGCTAGGACTCATCGACCGACACCTCCTCCTACAGAGTCCTCGAAAAGAAAACATGTAGAAATTAGGTACAACAACGATTCATAAACCAGTGCTAATAACGCACGGCTCGGAGTTAATTCAATAAGAATAATGCGCTTATTTATTTTACGGGCCTTTGCGGTTTCCTTACCTCTCAGTACCCGGCTTATTAAGTGCCTGGATTTTGGAAGTGATGAGCTACGCAAATATGCTGTGGTCACTTAGCAACCTCGTCTTTTCTTTCTCTAACCCCCCCGGACGAAGGGATTTTGCTCCCGGGCTGTTAAACGCAGACACCAGCACGTGCGCGCGCTGCGGCTGGATGGACGGCTGCTGCGCTCGGCGTTAACCAGCACTCAGCACGCAGGGTGCCTGAGCACATTTTACACCCTTTTTTAACCCCCAGCCCTACGGAGGGGGACGCAGAAGCGCTTTAGGAAGAATTTTGTCGTTCCAGCACCCGTGCAGGATGGGCAGCGCGCAGCCCTTAGCTCAGATCCACGCAAGGCTTTGGCTCTGCCTCTGTAGGGCTTGCCCTGGCTTCGTCAAGTGGCACGGCCTCGGGATACTGCTCGGGCTCAGCAGTTAACCTCAGAAGCTTTACAATACCCAGGCAGACCCAACTGGATGTTGAGGAAAGCTGCCCCGAGCAAACCCGTGCCCTCCTCTGTGCAGGCGCTGAGCAGGAGGCGCGCAGCGGGGAGCACTCACCCGTCCGCATCCTGGTAGTTCACGTTCAGGCGCTTGGCGGATCCCAGGAGCTCTGCGGAGAAAAGAGGCGAAGGTCAGGGTGAGAGGCAGAGCCCCGCAGTCCCACAGGGCTGCCTGGGAACCCCGGTGCCCCGCACGAAGCGCGTCCCGCGGCCACACTGACCTCCCAGCGCGCAGAATAGCGCCTGCCCCATCCCCGCCACGGCTCCCCTCTCCTGCTCTGCTTTCACCTCCACGAGTCACCTCCACGGACCCTCTGGCGGGCTGAGCCCGCTCTAGCTCACATCTCTTCCTCCCTCTTTCCTCCCTGCCCCATCTCTGCGCGCCCCCACGGCCCCGGGATGGGTCGGGACCCCGCAGCTCCTGGCAGCCTGCGAGGAGGGATGTCGCTTCCCTCCTTTTATAAGCAGCAGCACCCCAAAAGTGCTGAGCGGAGCCGTTTCGCCCCCCACTCGCCGTCCTTGCCTGCCGCAGCCGCCAAGGCCAGCCCCACAGACCACATGGCTGGCATTTTTACGGCGCGGGCAGAGGCTGAAGCCTCCAGCCATGAATGCGAGGATTGTGCCACCTTGGACATCCCCAGCTCCTGCCTGTCCCTCCCCTCCTCTGCGGGGCCACCGAGCGGCAGAGGACGCTCACCCCACCCTCGTCACAGGCTCGCGCGCGCGCCCCCCGTCTCCCCGCTCCTTCCCGCAATTAATTCGAATGAATTCCTTCCTCCCACACAGAGAGGACGTTTTATTCTCAACCGAGGGGTTGAGAGCGGATTAACATCTCTGGAATTCATGTGCTAAGTAAAAAGGGAAAGAAAGGGAAAGGTATGCAGGGGGCAAGAAATGCGGCTGCTCCTCCTCTGCTTTTCCAGGCAGCCCCATCGCTGCCGAGCCGGGGAGGATTAAATGCTCTGCAAGGTTTGTGTTGTTTCCTACGGAAAATCGAAGTCTGGGAGCCGGGCTATAAGCACGGGCTGAAACAGCCACTCAAGCCCTGCTGAAATGTGGTGGGGTCCTGGGGAAGGAGCCACCTCCCCTGCAGCAGGGCAGGCCGGCGGGGCTGGTGCTGCAGCCCTCTCCTCCTCCTCCTCCTCCTCCTCCTCCTCCTCTTCTCTCTCCTCTTCCTCCTCCTCTTTTCTCTCCTCTTCCTCCTCCTCTTCCTCCTCTCTCTCCTCTCCCAGCCCCTCCGCCCACCTCGATCCCCCATGCAGCCCCCCCGCCGGAAAGCAGAGCTGAAGAGGGGGCAGGCTCATTCATCATGCAAATGTGTAATTAAAAGGAAACCAAGTAATGGTGCACGTTCGTTACTGCAATTTAAAATGTTTTGTAAACAGCCTCATTAACTGCAAATGGGCTCTGAGTGGCTGCTGGTGAAGGACTCGTGACTCTTGCCACAGCAGAGCAGATCGGGATGGGATCACCGTAATTAGCTCTTCACCAGCGCCGCGCGGGCAGCTCCGTGCCCAGCAGCAGCTACGCAGAAGTGCGAAGGCTCCGAAGGAGGCTGCTCCCGGGGACAGCGGTGCTCTGCCTTCTTCCTTCCAGCCCCTTATTGCCCCAAACCCGAGGATCTGGGGTCTCTCTCAAGGAAAAGCCGCTTCCCTTGGCTGCGGTGGCACATGCAGAGGGGCTGCTTCCCCGCCCAGCCAGGGCCGCGGACCTGACACTTAGGAAAAACTAACATTTCCCTTGTAAAGCAGCCGGCCACTTCTCATCTGAGTCACAGAGAGACAATAAACGCCAGTCCCCGCAGTGTGCGTTTTACAGAGGCGTTTTCTGAGCCAGGATCGCGCTCCGGGCACCCGGCAGAGCCTGCGAGGCCGCTGGCTGCTCTGGGAAAAGTCCTCGTCTTCCCCACCTGAAAATCTCTGACACAACCTGGAAACGGGGAGCAGGAAGAGCCGAGAAGCTGCCGGGGGATTTCCAAAGGACGTGACAGAGATCAAACTGAAGACTAAATGAAGGGTTCCTCATCTCGGAGTTACCGACAGCAGCTTTAATCACTCAGAGCAAGTCCCGGACCAGCTTCCCTGGCTGCCCGGCAGCACGGAAACGCCCCCGGAGCTGGTGTTTCCTGCTCGGCCGCAGGACGAGGCTGGTCAGGGATGCTTTCTGCTTTCCACGCCATAAAGAAGGAGCTCCAGAGACCTGCGACCTTTTTGGCACAGCGTAAGACAAGAAGCTTTGGAGCCGAAAGCGGAGCGCTCATGCCGGGCCTCCAGCACCCCCGTCTTTGAATCAGGGCTCATCCATACGCAGTTCCGAAGGAGGCTCTGTGCACCGGGAAATGAAGGCCGCGGGGGATTTGCTCTCAGCGCCTGCAGCTGGGGCTCTGGGGAGGAGGAAGAGGGATGGATCCTCAGCGTGCCCCCGGGCAGGAGCGGCAGAGCCGAGCCAGGTGTGCAATGTGGGACGAGAAGGGCTGGATGGAGATGCCCACCGAGCAAAAGTGCAGCCAGAAGAGGCAGAAACACCCCACAGGAGCTGGTCCTGGAGTTGGTGTCCCTGTGGCCCTGGGGAGGCAGCAGCCAGCATCTGCACGGTCAAATTCCTGTGTTTTTGCTCCTTTCCCCAAGCAACATTCCTCAAATTAGTTCCCCGCTCTGGCGGCCCTGCATGGTCCATCCAGCAGAGCTGTGCCAGGACGTGGGGCAGGCAGCAGGGATGAAGAGGGGAGCTGGGAGCAGCCTCTGCCTTTGGGGTTCTTCCTGAGTGGAAATGACATGAAGCTTCTCTCTTGGTGGGGCAGGGAAGGAATCCATCCCCGTTTTGTAGCTGGGTAAATCACTGCTTGGAGATCCGCAGGGTTTGAAGCCAGGGTGAAAGATAAAGCGCAGGCAGGGGAAGGAGCAGGCACCCATTACCCTGTGAGGCAGAGCAGGGCTGATCCAGCCACGGCACCGGGATGTGGCGGGTGGTCGGATCCTTCCCGGATGCCCCCTCACCTCCTTTGGGTTTGCACCGGGGCCGGAGAGCCTGTGGGCCTGGCCGACAGCCCTGCTCCCTGCAGAGACCACGCTCAGTTCCCAGAAGGATTAACCCTGAGCCAAGACCAGAAAAAAGGCAGAACACCCAGATGGGGACATTTCCAGGGAAAAGTGTGGCTCTGCACCCCCCCAAGGGTTAACTCTGGATGCGTGCATCCTCCATGCTCAGCCCCGCGCCCCTCCTGGGGGTCCCGCCGGCCCCAACCCGCGCCCCTCACGCTCGCCTGCTCCTGCCCGGGCAGGACGAGGCTCGGCAGAGCTGGCCGGGGCTGAGCGAGGCCTCAAGGGAAGGCAGCGAGCTTCTGTGCGGCGACTGGCTGCCAAAGCGGCAGGCAGGAAACACCTCCAGAGAGCTCCAGCAAATTGCTTACAAATGCGGGCCGACGTGCTCCTCGGGACGCCGGCCGTGGTGGAGGCTCCGCTACGATCCAGTGCCACGACCCTCGCGGCCGATCGCTCCACCCCGGCCAGGGGAACGCGCTGCTTCTCAGCGTCTGGACGCTTGCTCACGGAGGGTTTCCAGTCCCGCGTCGCTGGCTGGGTGGGAGCTGCCTTACACCTGCCTGGGGGGGGGAGCCCGGGGTGGCACGGCCCCATGTAGGTGGTGTGAAGGAGCTCCCCGGAGCCATCAACCTCCTCCGGCCACGCGCCGCTGCCGCCGTGCCTCAGTTTCCCCGTGGGGCTGGGCAGCTCCCTGCCAGGGCCACGCAGGGCTGTGCTCAGCTCCTCGTGGGGCACGGGGGCACCCAAGAGGGGGGAACCGGCCAGGGCGGGTGCCTCAGCACACCGCTGGCAGCCGGCCCGGCACAAACCCGTATTTACCCCCCCCCCCGGGGCGCTCGCCCGGCGCCGGCTGTGCCGGCTGCGTGGAGCCAGGCGTGCCCTCGCCCAGCCCTGCCGGCACCCCCTGTGCCAGCACGCCGGGCACCGTGACTCACCCGCGCCCTTCACCAGGGACCTCGTCCCTACCAGGACGCCCGCTCTCCCCTCCAGCGCTGTGCTGGAGGCACGTTGAGGGAAATACCCAAACAGCCCGGGCACCTGCCACGCGTCCCTTGGGGCCTCCTGAACTGGCGAGGTGCACGAAAGCAGGGCTGCCTGCCCCCTGCTGTGACCCCCCCCCCCATGACTTTGTGTGCCACAGCGGAGCTCCCTCGCTGCGTGGTGCTGGCCGTGCGTGGCACAGACCCCACGCTGCAGGCCTGGGTGTCCCGGCACCCCAAGCATCCCCGTGCCACCAGCCAGGAGCAGCCCCAAACACCCAGCCCCAAGCACCGTGTGCCCAATGCATCGCGTGTCGTGCTCTGCCCGGGCACTGGAGGGACACGTGCCCGCTGCCCCAGGAGGTGAGAGCAGAGCTGCACGCTCTGAACACACCAAGTATGAGCGCACACGCTCCCGGGAAAATAAAATCTGCCAGGGGACTGTCCCCGCTGAGGCCTTGAACCAGCTGGAGGAGCTAACCAGGCGCCTCCTGCAGGGAGCCAGCCACCCCGTGGGGCTGGAGGAGGAGGTGGCAGGAGGTGGCAGCTTCACCCAACCTGCTCTGCCCGGCCTCGACGGCCCGGAGCAGCCCTGCCCTGGCCTGCAGCAGGTTTGCAACCGGGGGCTCAGGGCAGACTTGGTGTCTGCCAAGAAAATGAGACGTGAAGAGGTGACATCCATCCCTCCTCTGCGGGAATCTTCCCCTTCCTGCCACCCCTCCGTCCACAGGCACGTCCGCCGCGGCCACCCACACCCAGCTCCTCCCGGCGCGGCCGCCCAGCAAGCCGGCTATTTGAAGCGCTGTTTCCCAACCGCTTCGGAAGAGATTCGCCTGCTTTGATAGGGAAGGAGCTCGGCCACGGCGACACCAAGAGACACAACCGAAGCTGCCCAGCGAGCCTGGGACAGAAGCTGGGTGAGAGCAGAGGCTCCTGACCCTGGCTGCCTGCCGCAGCCACCAGCTCGCACCCCAAAAGGTGGCAATACCGGTGGAGAGGGGCCCCTGATCTTCCCTGAGGAGACGGGAGGGTGGCGGTGCGTGCCACGGTGCTGCCTCCTGCGACACCCGGCCGAGCACCCGGATGCCACGAGCGCCTTCCTGCCCACAAATGGCTCGTGCTGGGGTTTGAGGCTTCACAGCACCCCTAAACGGGCTCTCGGCCAACGCTGACGAGCAGCTCCAAGCCCATGGGGCGCGTCCAACTGGGGCAAAGCCACTGGGTTCCCTGGCAGGGGCGGGGAGGCAGATCCCATCGACACTCCAAACGGCGATGGGAGAGAGCTAGGTGGTTGGGAACCCCTCATCATTCCCTACCCCAGAGTCTTGGCACCTCCTCGGGGATAATTAGTGTCTATCCACTGAGACACCTTCTGAAGCCAGGCGTGGGCTGCACCAGACCTGGCCAGGGCCCTGCGCGCGTTGACGCCGCAGAGGCTGCACCATGCCCGGCACAAAAAGCTCCATTCCTGGCTTTGATAGCCCCGTGTCTCGCTGGAAGCACCCCACTGGGTCCCCTCGTGCAAAGGTTTCACCTGAAGGAGCCACAAACCCATTTCTGAGCAGGCAGCAGAGGGGTCTGAGAGGCCCAAAGCTTCTGCCTTCCTCCATGGGCTGGCCTGGGGAACCCACAACCACTGACGGCAGTGGGACCCTGGAGTGAGCCGGAGACTTCTTCCTTGTTTGGCTTTTCGCAGGGAAAATCCAACAATGAAGTGTTTAAAAGAGGTCGGAAACAGCAGGGGCAGCATCCCCACGCAGCGCAGACTCCAGGCATCCCTCACCCGCAGCACGGCCCCAGCCATCCGCAGGGACCCCCAGCCAGAGCCCCAATTTCCCCCCTGCCATTTCCCCCTCTAAGCAAAGCAGGAAAAAACACACAGCTCGTTCAAAGCAAACCCGCTCAGAACAATGAAAGGAAAAGCCAAGTCGGAAGCCTTGTCCCCATCCGTGCAGCTGGGGAAGGTGCAGCTCTCGCCTCTCTACCCCGAGGTTTTGCAGCCTCGGTGGGGACGGAGGGGGCCAGCACCGAGGAGGGGAAGCAATGCCACAAGAGCCCTTTGGGAATGTGTGTCTGGAGTCACCCCTTTCCTTGCAACAGCAAAACACGTGTCCCTGCTCCAGGTCTGGGGCCCCCCCAAAGATTTCAGAAGGATAAAGGGCGCTCGCTCCGTCTCCCCGTGCTACCTTGGGGTTTGCACCTGCGCGACTCCTTCCCCCGAGCCCCAGGGCTCCCCCAGCCTCGTGGCTGACCCCGAGGCACCGCGGCCGAACAGGAGCTCCCCTTCCCCACGGGGCCGGAATCTTTCTCTGCATCCCCCGGCCCCTGTCAGGGTGGAAACAGCTGGGAAAGACTTTGGGTGGGGGAAGCCAGGCGGCTCCTTCAGAGATACGGAGGCTCCTTTCCCAGCTGGCCGGGGAAACGCGTTACCGGGAGGTGAAGTCACCGTCCCTGCTGGGACCTGGCTATTTCGCTCTGCAGGATGTGAACTCAGAGGAGCTGTATTTGCCGAGGGAAGAGGTGGAGCCTTTTCCATTTCCCCCATCCTTCCGAAAGGACAGGACACCTCCCGGAGCGGGAAGAGATGGGGCGATAGCGGAGGGGGCCAGCGGCCAAGTGCGGCTCCCGCGGCCGCCCCGGAAAGGAGAGTGCTGAGCCCCACCTGTGCCGAGGGGACGCCGGGGACACCTCCGGGGCTGCGGGGTGCAGGTGCCAGGACCTGCTCTGGCATTACCAGCGTGTTTTGGCTCCTGGTCAGCCGGTCCAGCACGAACTCCCTGCCAGGAGGAGCCAGGGAAGGGGCCGCCCGTCCCTGCGGGTTCCCAGGCAAAGGGGGCGCATCGGCACCCTCAGAGTTTTCATGAATGTGATGTAAAGAGCACCCGGGGGGGTGCTGGGCACACCGATACGGACAGGAATAACACAAAGGGCCTCCGAGACATGAGGAAGGCAGCAGAGAGCAAACTGGTGCAGACTCAGCTTGGGAAAATCACAAACTTCAGCATCTGGGGAAAAACACTCCACCGGGCAGACGTTCAATGGGAGGAAGAAAGGGGGGAAGCAGGATGTGGGGGCACCACGCGAGCAGCATGAATGGGAGCACAAAGGGAGCCCCGGGCGAGGGAAACAACCTCAGCAGCAGCGTGAGGCAGCCCTGAGGGGGGGGATCCTCTTCCCGGGGTGCCTCCAGGTGTCCCCTCGGGGCCAGGGCTGCGTGCCCTGCTGCCACCACCATCCGGGTTTGGTGGCGGACGTGAGAGGCGGGCACTGGGAGCAGGCAGCTGAAGGGCTCACCTCGCACGGGAGGATGAGGGCAGGTCAGTCGGTCCGGATTCACTGAGCAACAGTTAATTAGGGAGGGCGGGCAGGGACGCAGCAACCCACCTACACCTGGAGGGATCTGACGCTCCAGAGGAGCACCTAACTATTCATTTTACCGTTCCAACGACGAGCCCCAGATAAAAATGAGAGCAGCCGAGAGCAACCGGCAAAAACCCCGTGAGCTCAAGGGACTGGAGCAGGGATCCAGCTCAGAAGGCTGCAGCACGTTGTGTAACTCCTGGGGAAGGCAGGGCAAGGCTGAGGCTGGGGGAGCAGCCCGGTGCTGCCCTAAGGCGCTCTACTCTGTCCCCGTCTGCCCCAGCTCGGCACCCACAGGGGCTCCTCTGTCCCCTGCACGTGGCAGCCGGCATTTGGGATCCGCTCCGGCCGGTGGAGCCGGTCCTCGAAGCACGCAGCGATGCGGTGACTGGAAATCCTGTGACTTCCTCACCCTTTGGCCCCGGGGGGAAGTGGCTGTGTGCCTGGAGCAGCGCTGCCGGGCCAGCCGGAGCCGCTGTCCCCACCCTGGATGCTTTCTAATCTAGGCAAGGCACACACAGGATGGGAGGAGAGGCACCGGGAGGTGAAGCCACTCGCTCGAGGTCACCCAGAGGGTCCACGGTTCGAGCACCATCGCCCCTTCCCAGGGCCCAGGCCCAGCACTGCAGCGGCCGGGATCCCAATCTGCCCCCTCTGCCAGCACCCCCGGGGCAATCGGCCGTCTGCAGCCGAGCGCTAACCTCAAACCGCTGCTCGCGGCCGTGCGGACGGGGTTTGAAGTCACAAGTGTTTAAAAATACCTCACAGATGCCTTTCCTCAACTCTGACCCCGCGAGCCGGTGCTGCTGCCAGCCAGCCCTGCTCAGGAACGCGCCGGTGGGTCCCCCGGGATGTGCGCGGCCCCGGCCGTGCAGGGGATGGGGAAGGCAGCAGGACCCTGTCTGGGGATGTTTTCCCTCCGTGTGAAACAAGGATTCCCTCTCCCGAGGGGCTGCTGCCTCTCCGGGATGGCCAAGACCACAGAAGCAGCTCTTTGCTTCCCACAGCCACCTTCAAGCAAGCGCACGGAGCTTGATCCGCACCACAACCCAGACCTGAGCAGCTCCAGCAGACCTTCTCCTTCCCTCCAGGCAGAGCCCGAACACAGCCTCCGTCCTGCTCCTGCTGGCCCTGGGGACGCTGCGCAGCCCCAGCTCCTGCAGGTGCCGTGGTGCTGCAGCCTCTGGTGGCATCTGCGTTGGGAAAGAGCAACAGGATCTCATCAAACAGCGGCAGTTCGGCATTCCCAGGCGGCAGGGGGTGGCAGGGCACGTGCCGCGGGGCCGGCAGGGCCCTCTCCAAACCCCAGCTTGGGTAAAGGGAAGGGTGAGTTGGGAGCAGCTCGGGCACGGCGGGCACCGATGTCTCCTCGCCACCCTATTTCCCTGCACAAGGTCACGTGCCAAGGCCAAGAGGAAACTGCCCGCAGGGAGGGGAAAGGAAGGATCCATCCCACCTGGCACAGGCAAAGCTTCATCCAGCCTGGGGTGAGCCCAAGACAGAAGGACCCACCTTTGCTCTCCTGCCTGTCCCTGTCCGTAGGGACATTTTCACCTCGCTGCACCAGGAAAGGGTTCCCTGGTCCCCAGGGGAGGCGAGACAGCCGTACGGCCGTGGCACAGGGCAGTGGTGCCCCACACCATGCTGTGTGTCCCCAGGTGGAAGCAAATTCCCCCGGCAAACACTTGCGGCAGCCAGCGATGCCCTACTCATGGGCGAGGCGTCCCCCTGTCCCCTGGGCGGAGCGGGGACACGTCAGGGGCTCTGTGCCCGTCCCGCCCTGGGCCTCAGCGGCTGCTGAGTTATTCCAGGCACCGCGTTCCTGCCCCCCCTGCACCCCAGCTGCTTGGGGTTCCTCGCATCACCCAGCCTGGGCTTGTGGCCCCAGAGCCGTGCCGGAGCCATCCGGCAGCTGCTCGGGGACCAGCTGGGGACAAGGGCGGTACGGAGCAGCCCTGTCCCCCCCCCGCATACCACAGAACGCACCAGGGCTGATTTACAGCGGGGTCAGGGCCCGTCCCCGTGGTCCCAGCACCCTCCCTCGGCGCTTCCCGCACCCCAACGGGACCGAGCGGTGGTGGGCCACAAGCCAAGGCCTGCCCGGCCCCTGGACCCCTGCCGGGAACCTGATCTGTTTACGCCTTTCCAGCGCGCCGGGTGCGTGTCGGGAACGGCCCCGGCAAGCCCGAGTTGGCGGCGAAGGCAGGACTTGGGAGCCGAGCACAGAAAACCCCGCCTGCCGCCTTGCAGCACCCGCCGGAGGGGGTGGCGAGGAGAAAGAGGGGGGTGCAAAGGGGGAAAAAGGGTCGCAGCGGCTCGTTTTCATAGCAAAAGGGCAAAAGGCGCCCTGGCGCATCGGCCCTCCCTCCTCCGGCTCCTGTGTCCCGCAAACCACATGCACCCCAGCCAGGAAAACATTTGGGGTTGTCTCCAGCATGAATTGGGCCCCACGGGCGTTTGGAACGGGGTGCAGCAGAGCCGCGACTCGGTGGGGAGGCAGAGGAGACCCCCACCCACTCCAGGCTCCAGGCGAAGCAGCTCCAGCCCGGCACGTGCCGCTAAAGACAGCCCCGGGACAGCCGCCCCGAGGCAGGGAGCTCCGCCAGCCCCGGGGGAACACAAGTTTGGGGGCCCCACGCGTGAGGGGCAAGGAGCTGCTATGGGCTTGAGGCAAAACCCACGTGCCTGAGCCACAAAGGCAGGCTGCGAGCAGGAACTGTCTCACGGCACCTCCTCACGTGAACAGAAGTCAGCCCTGCTCTGGGACGTGGCTTTACTGACGAGGAAACGGCCAGGGACAGCTCAAATCCCTGCTGGCTGCCAGGGCTTTCCTGGCTGCCCCGTGCCCCGCTGCCTCTTCCCCTGCAAGGAGCATCTCCCTTCTTTTTAACCTCCCGGGATAACCGGGAGCTCCTTCCAGAAAACGGGAGCAGCCCTTCCCACCACATCAGCCCCAACAAAACCAACCCAGAGGTATTTCAGGGTGACCAGAGCGGTCTGGGCTGGAGCCCAGAGCAATCCCCGCTGCCCTGCGCTGCTGGCCGGGCTCGCAGGGCACCGCGTCCCCCTGTAGGCAATGATTAGCCACCACGGAGGACTCTGGCCCCTTTCGGAAGCTGCCAAGGTGAGCGGTGCTCACGTCGCCTTGCTGCTGCACGGCGTGGCCTGGCCGTGCCAGGGGTGGCAGAGAAACCTCCAAAGATGGGGGGAAAGCTCCAGGGGTTGCCCAGTCTGTGCTTTCCCTGGGGGTGTTTGTACCCACCTCGGCTCAAGCCCCAAAACCCCTGATCTACGCCCGTCCTTGCAAAGAGACGAGATCAAGACCAGAGCTGGGCTGCTGGAGGAGGGGAGGGAAGGACGGAGCAAGGACAGGAGCCACGGAGACCCTGAGCCTGCTGCTCCAAGGGGACAAGGTCGGAGAGCTCGAGCGCCCCAGGCCGTCCTCTCTACTGCGCATGGCCACCAAATTGAGGGCCACGAGTTCTGCTCGAGTCCCTCTGCGAGACGGGAAGGCCCGGGTGCCTTACGCAACCATCGGCACCGGTGCCTGCAGCCCAGGGCAGCGGTAGGAAACCCCGAGGAGTTTTTGCACCCCACGGCGCAGCCACCCCCAGCTCGGCCCATCCCGGCGAGCAGGGGCAGGGGCTGGGCCACGCGGCGGCGCTGGGGGGCCCGCGCGCTCCCTGCACACATTTGGCTGGGGCCAACCTGGGGGAGCGGCAGCGGCGCTGGCAGGGCTTTGAGGAAGCGCACCCGTGAACGTGTTGCACCAAGCCTGCGATGCTGCAGGAGCCGCATACCTGCTGCACACGCGGGTCGGCCCCGCTCCCTTATCTCGCCATCGAAGCGGCGCTGATTTGCCGCCCCAGCCGCTCTCCCTGGGTTGCAAACAGCTCGCGGTGCCAGCGCCCCCCAACCCTGCGCGCGGGCTGCCGCGGCCCCGGGCGTCCGACGGGAGCGAGGGATGGGCGAGGGCGTCCTGCCCTTCCCCGGGAGGGTAAAGATCGCTCCGGCAGAGCCGTTTCCAAGCAGGTTGGGCATCTCCAGACAGGTCTGTGACTCACCGGGACACCTCGGTGAGGCCCAAGGTTCAGGCAGGTCCTCGCCTCTCCAGCCAGGGGGTGATTTGGGGGGGAATCCGTGGCACAATTTGGGGGAAAAGCGGCAAGCTCGCGGCTCCCACCCCTCGGCTCCCCACCCCCTGCCTGCCGCAGGAGCCAGAAAAGGTGGTTTCTTGTTATTTAGTTTCTGCCCTTTCATACTTCTTTGCCGAAGCTGCGTTTTGCCAGCGGCGGCCCCGGGACTGGCGCGGGGCCAGGCCAGCCAAGGCGCTTTTCAAAACAAAGCAGGGCGCGTGCATGCACACACACACGCACGGCACCGAGCGCCTCTTTAACTCTTCCCGGCCTTCGCCGGGATGCTGCCGGGCGCTCCCAGCCAGCTCAGCTGCAAACCATCCTCCTCGAGAGGTGCTGGAATCGGGTAACTCGCTCCTCGGCCTGCGGAAACGGTCTCCCACCCTCGGCCTCAGGAGCGCGGTGGAGACGCAGCACGAGTCGTGCTGCTGACTTGGTCGCAGTCCTTGGGGACGGCCTTGTCCCCGCTCCAAAGAGGGCCAATGCCCGGGGTGCTGGAGACACTCCGGGTGGCTTTTCTAGGTCACAGCTGAGATTTTCAGCCCCAGTAGGCACGAGGAGGAGGAGGAGGAGCACGGCGAGGTTTCCATCTAGAAGCAGCTTCCCTCCTGGGTGGCGGAAAGCCAGGGAGCACGGGCACGTGTGGGGCCGTTTCCAGGCACGTGGCAGAGCGCGCAGCAGAGGCGCTCCCAGAGCACACCCAGAGCTCCAGCAGGAGCCCCCCCAGCCCCACAGGCCACGCTCCCACACCACGGACTAACCAGGGAGTTTCTCTCTGCAGAGCTGACCCCCTGTCCCGGGGGGGGGGGGGGGGAGGGGGACGACACCACAGCACCCCTGGCTGGGCTGCCGCCGCTCAGCAAGCCTTCCTTCTGCCCTCTCGCAGCTCCCTGCCACCAGCCCCGTGCCCCCCCCAGCGCGTCCCAGACACGCAGAAGGAGGACAGGACACCAGTGCCAGCGGTGTCCTTGCTGCGTCTCCTCCCCTGCCCCGGGGAGCGCTGTCCCCGTTACAGCCTGCCTGCCTCCAGCAGCGCTGTCCCGCGCTGCTCTGGGATTCCCTGCCCGCCCGCCTCGGTGCTGTCGGCACCCAAATGGTGCCACGTTTCTGGGCCAGGCAGCTGAGACGGCCTCTGCGGCTCTCAGAGAGGGAGAGCAGAGCCCTGTGGCCGGGGCTGAGTCACCGGGAGATGCCCGAGTGACGGAAATCCCTCGCCCGCCCCAAACCTCAGCCTCCCGCCTGCTGCGCTGGGGATTGCTGCCGGCCCAAACGCCGCCAGCCCGGCCCCGTGCACAGCTCCGCTCCCCGGGAGAGACGGACACGGCCCTGGGCTGCGCAGGAGCTGCTGGCCAACCCCCGGGGAAGGCAGCAACACCCCCGAGCAGCTCCCCTGCATGTCCCTTATGCAACCCCCCGTCGTTATCCCCCTTTTTTTCCTCCCCACTATTTCACCCAGACAGGAAAAGAAGCAGCTGCAGGTGGCAGAGGCCACAGCAAGGAGCTGAAGCCCGCCCTGCCGAGGGGTTTGCAAAGGATTTGGGCAGAAACACAGACCCAGGATGGGGCGATGGGGTACAGAGCGGGGCAGGATGTCGAGGCCGTGCCCCAGGGGCTGGGTGACACCTTCCCACCAGCCGCTCCGTCTGCCTTGGTGACATTGTTTGCTTGGGGCTTATCTCCCCGCTCGGCGCGGCGACGCTCGCTGCGGGTGCAGCGGTGGCAGCCAGGCCCCGGCAGGGCCGCCCGTGGCCCCTGTCCAAAGACAACAACCGGCAGAGGCCAGCTTTAAAAACCATCGCGGCCTCGCTCCTCTCGCTGCCGCTGCCTGTGTGGGGCTCGTCCTTCCAGAAAAAAAAAAAGACAAGGGGCTATAAACTGCCCCCCCCCGGGCTGGGGCAGCCGCGATTCATGACAGCGTGTGCTGGGGGGAACAAGAAAACCAAACAAAAAGCGCCAAGCAAACTGCGGGCTGGCACACGACGGCTGGAAGAGACCCCCCCCAGAGAGGCCAGGAGCCGTGGGAGGAGGAAAGGATTTGAGCCCCCCCGCTCCGTACCATGCAGCTGCAGCCTCGCCGCCATCCCCGCGGCAGGAAGGCGGCCGCGCCGCGCTCGCAGGAGCCTTTGAAGCCTCCTTTTCCCCCCTCCCACCCACGGCGGGCTGGTTGGAAGCACGTTTCGGCAGGCTGCGGGGCGGGGGGCTCCCCAGCGCGGGGCCACCGCCGGCCGGGCTCTCCCGGTGGCTCTCGGCGGGCCGAGGAGCTGCGCCCGCTTCGGCAAAGTTTCCGGGCACCGCTGGTGGCAGCCCCGGGCATGCCCCCGGCCTTCCCAAGCCCGCACGCAGCGGTGCAGCCGGTCCAGCCCGTCCGACCTACAGCAGGCGCGGGGAGGAAGAAAGGAGCTCGGCGAGGATGTTTGGGAACTGCTCGTTGAGAGCCGGGCTTCGAGGGACACGGCGAGGGCGGTGCGCTGGCTCGGTGGCACGGCTGGATCCGGGAAGCTGCAGTGCCCAGGGCAGGACCGGAACAGGCACGGTGCCCGGCGGTCCCTGTGCCACCAGCAGCGGGGTGTGACAGCCTGAACCCATAACGATCCCGCCGCAGGCGGGTCCTGGCTCTTCCCCACACCACCCCAAGCTCCCTGCAGGTGCTGAAGGGGAGGACGGTCCTCTTTGAAGGACACCATGACGGGGTTTGGGATGGGCACGAAGGCGCATCCACTGCCATCACGGAGTAACTCCTGGGTCGAGGGAAGCGGCGCCCTTTTCCCTGCACGCCCACGGGACCTGCTGCCATCGAGACAAGGAAGAAGTCCTGCAGGACTCGGAGGGAGGGCAGGGGTGATTCTGCCGAGAATGGGGACACGGTGCCGGTGGCAAAGGCTAACAAACAGGAGGAGAGATGTTAAACCTCACGCTTTGGGGCTGACAGAGCTGCTAGGGATTAGGAGGAAAGTTACGGGGGAGGCAGGGAGCAAGTTGGCCCACATCTGCCCTCCCAATCTCCCAGCCATCGTCCCTCCCCTGCCCAGCTGGACGGGTGACAGCAGCCGAGAGCTGGCACGGGAAGACCTCGCTGTGCCCTGTAGTGCCTGGATGCAGCAGCGAGGGAAGCCAGCCCAGGCAGCTCCAGAAGCTTTGCTTGTGTTTAACAGCTCGTTAGGTCACAGCCCAGGAGGAGCTGAACCCCAGGCACCCACGCTCTTGAGGTCCGGGTGTCCCCAAAGCCCCGCTGCGGCTGGTGACAGGGGCCAGAGGCAGGCTGGGGGCAGCGGGCGAAGCCCCAGCAGGGCAGGCTGCGCTCCCCGTCCTTGAGTTCAAGGCGAGTTTGCTCAGCTGTCGCCCTTTCTTTGCACTTCATGCACATTTAAACAAAAAGCTTCACCACTCCCTAAAGGAAGGCAAACAGCGAGCCCGGCTCCTGCTCTCTTCCCCAGCACCTCCATCCCGCGCTATCGGCAGGGAGGTACGGCTCACGCCTCGGACAAAACCCCCCCAGCATCTGCCCCCCTCGCCTGCTCCTTCCCCCTGCTGCCGCCACCAGCCGGGACAGGGACACGCAAACCTCGCCACGCACCGTGGCAGCCGTGCGGCCCCAGGAGCCGTCACCCCGTGGCAGGGGTTCCCTCAGCCCCGGCTCGAGCCCCTGTGCCCCACGCGGCCGCCTCGGCCCGGCTGGGGCATTGTTAGGGAGCTCAGCCAGAAAAGGCCGGGATTGATCGCCAAGGGAGCAAGGCCAGAGCCGTGACGGGTCGTTTAACAATTTCAATTAAACTCCGCGGCGCTCAGACGGGGAGGGGAGGGGAGGAAATTAAAAAGAGGAACCGTTTCTTTGCTGCTCAGGGGAACCTCAACAAAGCGCGGCCGGGGCAGCGGGAGCAGCCCGCTCTCCTCTCCGGCTGCAGGAGCGGCCACGGCGGGGTCCTGATGTCCCCTTCCCATGGGCCCTGCTCCTCCCAACCCAAACTTTGTCCCCCCGTACAATACCAGGTGCTGTGACCCCCTTGTAGGGCAGCGCCCGCGCGGGGCCGAGCGCTTGCGCACGGCGCATATTAAACACCGCGGCCCTGAAATTCCCGCTGCCGGGACCGGCGCTCGGTTCTTGCTTACGTGCGGTGACTTTTTTAGGCACAGGAAGTCCTGGAGGGCTAATCACAGTGACGGAGCTCCGAATCCACTGAGACAGCAGAAGGACTCTTAGAGGGATTTTAAAAAAAAAATGGGCATCTCGGCCTGTCATATGGAAAAGGGGCTTTAATGAGCAGCCAACGCGCTGCTCGCATGGCGCGGGCAGGAGGAGGGAGAGGGAGCGACCGGGGCTGGCGAGGTGGCCTCGCCAGGGCCTGGGCTTTTGGCTCCCCCTCCTTCTAAAGGAGTAAAATGAAAATAAGCAGAGCGAGGGACCTGCAGACGCCGCTGCAGCGGGGGAGTTCAAGGCAGGCGTTCACGTGGGTGCCCTGTGGCTGGAGGGAGGGAAGATGCCAGAGAAAACACAGCCAGGGTTTAACAGCGAGAGGTATCGGAGGAAGCAAGTGTGAACTCCCCCCGGCATGCAGGGGAGGAGAGCTGTGGGTGTCCCAAGCCTGCCTTCATCATGCTGCCTGGCCGTGGGACACCAGCTCAGGGCTGCTGTTCTTTATTTAGTGCCTTGAGGCATCCCTCGGGCCTCCTGCAGGAGGAAACCCGCCTTGCTCCAGCCCCAGGACCGGCCCCCCACGGCCTGTGACCCCCAGGGACCCTGAGCAGCGCACGGCGGTGAAGGCAGCCGGTCCTGTCACCCTCGGTGCCCCAGGTAGGCTCGGGGCTGGCTCCAGGGGCAGGAAGAGGCAGCCCTGCTGCTGGGATTTGCCAGGTTTTGGCCCCAGTCAAATCCCTCCAGGAGCCGACGCAGGGGATTTCATCCCCATCTCACGTTTATAATCCCCAGCCTAACGCACGGCTCTCAGCACCGGCCTCTCTGCCCTGAGCCACCCCGATTAAGGCTTCGAGCTCTTTCTCCTACCTGATTCTCCCAGCTCCCTCCCCAGAACATTTCTCCTCCCCCCAAGTTTCCTGCAGCCCCAAGACCCTCCCACGATGCGTGGCCCCAACAAGGGCCACGCCAGGAGGGCCCTTCAGGGAGCTTTCGCAAGCACCTTGCAGCAGGGACACGGTCCCAGCTGTGTTTTTCCTGTACCAACTTCCCAGCTGAAGCCACCACGCAGGCTGCGAGCACAGGGAAGGGATTTCTCTGGCCTCTCCTCGCCCAGAGCAGCTCCCGCAGCCCACACAGGAGCCGCGCAGCTTCCCCTGGTCACGCACCGCCGACGAGCGCCCTTTTATTTTCTTTTTCCAGCTTCCTTCTCTCTGCAGGGCACAACAAGTGACCGGAGCACCTACCCAGGAGCTCAGCTCTCTCAGAATCTGCTCCTCCACTTTTTTTCTTTTTACACTCCCCCGTTTTCTCTGGGATTTTTTGGGAGGGACCCCAAGGGCCCTCCGGGACCCCCACAGCACCATGAGGAGCAGGCCCCCGGCTCACCAAACGCTCAGCGTGGGTTGAGCCCAGCATTTGCTCCGAGCCTGCTCGTGCCTGACCTTTCCGAGCACACATGAAAGAAAACAGCACTGCTGAAGGGTTAAACATTACCAGACTGAAATTCAAGGCTTGACAATTGGTTCCAGTCGACCGGCTCGGATGATAATTTTTTCACAAGATAAATACGGCCAGGAGCGAGCGGCGATGGCTGAAGACCCTTTGTACCGCATCCCCCCCCAAGCAGCTTCGCCGCCTGCCCCGCTGTGATTTCCCCTCGCCCTTCCCCGCTCGGTGCCCACACTTCGGGGCCCCTGGCGCTGAGCCCGAAGGGAACCCGAGCCGTTCCGGGAGGATCGTTTACAGCTCAGTCATTCACCAGCCCGGGCTGCCTTCGCGCTCCCGCCTCCAAGTGTGGAGGATCTCATCCGCCAGGTTCAAAGTCAGCGCTCACAGCCCAGCGCGGATGTTGAACCGGCCCCGCGCAGAGCCCGCAGCCCGGGGCCACGCGGCGATGGCCGGAGGGAGCGAGGGAAGCAGCAGCTCCGCACCCAGGTACTCACTGCTCTTGGATGCTTTGATCTTGGCCACCAGCTTCTGCACGCCGGGTATGTCCCCGTTCTTCACGGCCTGGATCAGCTCCTGCTCTCGCCCCATGGCGGACAGGTGGGAGCGGCAGCGGCGCACAAGGAAGAAGCCCTCGGATCCCGGAGGTTTATAAAGCCATGAGAATGAGCCTGTAAATCCTCAAAACATGCTCGGAGAGGCGGTGAAATCCGGTACGAAAGATGCTTTAAAATCCCACGGGACATAAAAAAATGAAGGAAGAAGTGTCTCTGTCAGCGGCAGAAGTCCCTTTGTGTCGGGAGGAGCAGGACCCAGACGGGGTTCATTCAGAGAACATGCAATCAGTTAAGATGAGAAAGGGTTCAGTGCTGAGGGACCGGCTCCCAGCAGCAACAGGATGCCACGAGACCCAGCGAGGCAGCTTGGGGCAGGGCACCCAGCGGGGCTGGCATCGGGATGCTGCGGGCCTCCGCAGCCAGAGGTGCCTCGCTTTGCTCCCCTTGGCAGGCTCTGCCACGCCGATGAGTCCCTAATTCTTCCCAAAGGGATTACAGGCTTCTTGCCATCTGGAAGTCATAGATCCTCCCTCTCTGGTGCTCATTAGCCCCCTCGCTTCGGCATTCCTCTTGGCGACAGCGCTGCAGCCACGCTGGGGAGCCCCGCGCGCAGCCGAGCCCGGTGCGGGCTGGCACGGCAGCCTGGGACCTGCGGAGGGGAAGAGCACAGTCAGCCCTCAAAGGCCATTTACCTCCCGGCTCCGTCGCGACAGCTTTTGTATCCGCGCCGAAGAACGAATACTTTGACTATATTTAGTCCTGGCGGGACTCGGCTCATCCTCGTGTTAG